>NW_016690415.1:484941-558095 GCF_001604755.1 Lepidothrix coronata | reverse complement strand
TTCTCCTCCCTCCCCTGGAAAGCTGGCTGCCCTCCTTATTACCCATTCCCCATGTCCTCTGCTCTGACTTATCCAGGTTCCCAGCTAAGAGAGTGATGGGCCCCTCTCTTCCTGCTGTGCTGATGGCTCATCACTCCCACCAAAAAAATCTTCCCTCTCTCTCTCTCCCCACCCTTGTCGCGCCTGCCTGGTTTTTATGCCAGTTTCCTAATTATTTGAAATAATTGGTTTATAGTCTGACTGGGAAAAATTTAGGATCAGTCTTTTGGAGAAAGTAGGGAAAGGTTAATAGCATTAAGCAGAAGCAACAAACTCACATCCCTTAGTTCCAGTTCATAGTTCTTCCTCACCCTACAGAGAGTAGTCTATGTTATTAATGTTGCTACTAATCTTATCCAGCTTTGCATCTCTGTGTCTTCATCCAAGAAAAAGAAAACCACCTTAAGTATATACACTTAGCTCTAAGAATATGAATAGCTGAAATTCTGAAAAATAAAGAACAAAGTTAAAGTTACAGAGGGTCACAATAATCCCAAGAATTTATACAAAGATGTATTCTCTTTTCCCACTTCCTTTCCTATTTACTGAGCTAGTTCGCTTATAGTAGCCACTTGATATGCTCAGGTTGCCAGAAGACTGAAGCTTTGAGAACTCTGCGCAGCAGCTTGTTTTTGTTACTGTGCTGTGCTGGCTTAGGGTTTGGGCTGGTATTAAAAAAAACTAAAAAAAAACCTAAAAAAAGTTAAATATTTGCTGATGTGTTTCCTGCCTCCCACTCACTGTGTTTCAGAAAGTCTTCAGAAGAACTGGACATGGATAAAGTAACAGCAGCCATGGTACTCACCAGTTTATCCACCAGCCCTTTGGTCCGCAGCCCTCCTGTCCGACCCAATGGTAAGCCTTCGGAGCCAGGGGCTGAGGGGAGGGGTGCCAGGACCGTTCATTTGGGGATTTGCATCCAGGACTTGTGGCCATGGTGGAGAACAAAGGCTGTCTTCTGGTATACTGGGGTTCATACTCGTCAAACCTCGTCAAAGTCTCTGGTGCAGCATTGTTGGAAATGAAATCTTTTCTGTAACTATAGCGGCTCCAGTTTATGAAATGGGAGATGCCCCATTCCAAAAATGGGATATGAGCACTGTGTAAGATATCCTGACCTTACTGAAACACTAATTTTCTGAAGATCTTGTTTGTATTTGCACATATAGAATCTTAGAATTGTAGAATGGTTAAGGTTGGGAAAGACCTCTGAGATCACCAAGTCCAACCATCAACCTCCACCATGTTCACCACTGAACCATATCCTCAAGTACCATATCCAGTAAGTGTGATAGCAGTTGTTCTTGTCCTCCACTCCATGGAAATCAGATTATATTTTACCCAAAACCACAGTGAGGCAAAGCACTTGGCTGAAAGGCCAAGCACTAGCAGTCTGTACAGCAACAGATCTGCTTCTGCAGATGCACGATTAGACCCTCAATTCCTGTGCTCTTTGTAACTCCCTGATGTCTTCCATCAGATCTGTAACCCCTTTAAAGACTACTTCATTTATAGTATAGCAGAAGACGCACAAATAAAAATAAATATAAAAAGTTCTTGGTAATAAAGAGATTGGTAATTAAATATAATTAATCTGTGCAAGATTGACTGGAGTTACAATAAATTTTCAAGTGTTCTATTTTAAGGAATAATTTAAATTAGGACACCCTTGTTAGGATACCTCACCGCTGTTTGTATGACACTGGCTCTTCTTTTAACTTACCTTGCTAAATAGACACTAGATGCCCTTCTGTAAATAACTGGAAGACTGAGGAATACTTAGAGAAGCAAATTAAGAGGGATGTAGTCTTTGTATTTCTTCAGGCAATCCACTGAATGATGTTCTTAAAAAGAATTCATACCAAATGTCACATCTTTAAACATTTTTAAACAAACACTGTGGCTTTTCCATTTATTTCCAGAAAATGTAAGTTTTATCCATTTAGCTGGAATTCCAGCCATGAACACTCGTGGCTCTTGTTCGTGTGCTTTCCAGTGTTGAAAACCAGAACTGTTTATGGAGTACCACTGCTCTGAGGAGCCCTGGGAAACCTCCATCAGTGACATCCCCAGTGACTGTCCTGCTTCAGGGCGGTAGGTTGCCAGCCCCTGGGGGAGGCCAACAGAAGGATAAAACCACACCTGCTCTCCAGCTGCTCAGCTCACAGACAAAACCACAGCGGAAGATGGATCTGTGCTGATGTGCCAGGCAGGGATTTGTCCCCCGCTGCATCCCTGGTCCCGGGGAGCTGCTCTGCTGTGGGTAAGGCAGTACTTGCCGCCTCAGACAGTCTGAGCAGCTGACACTTGTCAGGAACAGCAGTGCACCTCAGCTTCCCAACAAGCCTTTTGAATTGCTAATAGGTAAATGGTGGCTGTTAGCTACCTTTGATATTTCTTGGTGTATTCTGAGTGCTCTTTGATATTTCTTCACACAGCTTGTCTGCTTGTTTCCCAAAATCTGGGAAGACTAGCCTGAAAAAGTAATTCACATGTTTTCAAGTAGTCACAGACAAGATTTTGAAGCTGTAGTTGGGCACCTTTTCCCTGAATATCTTAGTTTCGCCTGACTAACTAAGATGTACTAAGGACTTAAATAAAAGTGTAAACACTTGATAATATAAAGCCCATTTGGTGTTGCAAGGCTAGGCTCTGATCCTACTAATATGAGCAACAAATGTACTAATGATTAGTTCTTTCTACATGCTTTTCCAAAAAAGGCCAGTTAGGAGCAGTGTAATTAAAGAAACATTTCTTTAAACAAATGGAATTTTTCCTAGCATTAAAAAAAATAACATTAGCATTAATATTAAAGGCAGATCTGTGCTGGAATTATTGGGGATGATCACCCATGTAAACTGGATAAGAGTTTGGCCCTTGTTCCCCTGCAGCTGAGTAATATTTGGTCTGGTTCTCTTTCACGCAACTCCAGCAATGTGAAAAGAGCCCCAAAATAAGAGTAAGTTGCATTTATTTTTATTTTAATCTTCTTCACATTGACAGATTTGTTAGTATTAATGAGAACCAGTGTTTAGGGTTTTTTGCTGTTGTCAACCTCATTCAGCCTTTTCCATACTACTTTAAAAATGTTTTTGATTTGCATCTCTTTCTCAGCAAGGTGAGGAGAAGCTGTAAACCCTGAGAATACAAAGTACCACCATAAATATATCAGAAAGTAGTAGTTGAAAGAGTGCTGTTTCCTTTGTTTTTCTTAAGAAATGGAAATTTTAAGCTACACTAAGGTCACAAGTTGATACCAGATGTATTTCTTGGCTTTGGCACAAGACTGAAGTACAAATACTTATAAGAAACAAAACCCACCTTCATTACAGTCACATGAAGGCTGTAATCATGAGCCAAAACATGACAGTTTTATATGTTAACTTATTAGCTACCGGAAATCTACATGTCCTTTTTCAAAGAGGAATTGGAGGGGTAGAGGGGGAGGGTTGATCCAGTCTATGCGGAGTGGCCCTGCTTAGTAAATCAGTAACTCAGGGACTTGGCTGCTGCCTACTCAAGGGGGCACTGCATTCTGTTTTGTGAGCAGCTGATGTTAATGATTTAGGATTTCATCCAAAACCAACTGAATTAGGAGGAAAAAACCAAAAATTCGTTGGTTTTGGGGTAAGCTTTCGATAGCTTACTTTCTTGCTGATATCATTAGTTAACTTACCTGTAAGACATTGAGAAGGAGTGAAGGAGTGACTTCTGCAGAACTCTTAAAGGCAGGCACTGGCTTGAAAAGACTAGTCTCATGCTTAACTATTGTTTCATAAACAGATAAGAAGTTATTTGCTTACCAGCTCCTAAGTCAGGTATTGCACAATGCTCAGGCACTACAGTGTCATTGGGAACAGCTTCCAATGCCTGAGTTAGCGAGAAGCCGCACCTAAACCATCCGTTCGCGTGTGCTCAAGCCCGGTAAGAACCTGGGGCTTCTGGCAGAGCTGCCTGTGGCTGCACCACTGGATGTGCTCAGGCCATGCCTTTGCTGAGCTGATGACCTACATACTCCTCTCCTGCCAAAAGCCCTTTAAGGGCTGGGAAGAGTGGCATGCCAATGTCTAATGCCTGAGGACCTCAGCATGTGAAGCATGGCTCAGGCTGTGCCTCAGACTGCACAAGCAGTGCTGTTACTCCCACCCACAGTGCTGTAGAGTGTAATCTGTTTGTTAGAGTGTCTGCCTACCTCCTCATATCAGGGGAGCTGCTGCCGTGAGGAGGCACTTCCTCCAGTGAGTAGGTGTGGAGGTGATCCAGTGTCTGTATTTTCCAGTTCTGAAACTAAATGCCTATCAATACACCTGTATAAAGAATATGGGGTATCCCAAGGGGTACGTACCACCTCATGTAGGCAGAGGCGTGTGTACTGAGAGATGATGAGATGACAGAGTGTAATTATGGTTTTCTTTAGTGTTTTAATACTGGGATGAAGATCATGTTTTTGCAGATCTGCTTAGTGTTCTGGGGCTCAGAGTGTATGTCCCCTTTCCTTTTGGCTATGTGGAGCTTGCTCTCATGAGCATTACAGTCACGTGTTCCTGTTAAAAGTTGAGGATGTATTTAGAATCATAGAATAGTTTGGGTTTGCAGGGACCTCTAAAGATCAATTTAAATGTTCTCCTTTAATCATGCATGCAATATCTGACTGTTTATTGCTGTTTATGCTCCAGAACAGGTTATTTTTCCAAACCCAGCATTTCCTTTTACTTTGAGGGTTTTTTTAATAAAAAAGGAAAAATCAAATGTGGAATATGTAATTTGTGTGCAGTGGGAGAGATATGGTTGTCCTCTCTACATCCAATGCTTTCGCTTTCCTTTATTGAAGGTACAGTTAATTACCAACATGGCATCTAAGCCTTAGAAAAAACAGCTCAGCCCTAAAACAATGATACTCTTGTAATGACGGTTGTTGTTTCTTGACAGAATCCCTGAATGGATCTTGGAAAGAAGGAGGATTTGTGCCTTCTAGTACCAGCAGCAGTGGATACTGGAGCTGGAATGCTCCCAGTGACCAGTCCAACCCATCCACCCCATCTCCACCTCTGTCAGCTGATAGCTTCAAAACTTTTCGGACACCTTCCCAGCCAGATGATGGTATTGATGAAGGTGAAACAAGCAACCTTCTCTTCGATGAACCCATTCCTAGGAAGAGAAAGGTTAGCCTTATGTTAAATTCCATGCCCATGGGCAGACAGGATGTTGATAGGCTTATTTTGTTGTGAGAAATCACCCAGTAGCTCTGTATGTGTATTCTTCCTTGACATCCAGTTAACATAGGTACTTAGCCTACTCGCTGTGTCTCGTTCAACCTGGTCACCTCCTGCACACACATGCTGCCATCAGCACCACATATTTCCTGGCAGATGGTGAGGTTCTACAGAGCCTCCTGCTCAGGAAACACTAGAGTAATTTCCAGAAGGTGTTGCCTCTGGCCATTCATGGGATTTCTGTCCTACTTTGACAAATCCTCTGTGTGCAGGATGCAACAGGCAGCCTTATATGTCATCACAAAAACTGGATATGACCTTAATACTCCTTGTTCCCTGGAAGTGCTGTTTGTCTGACAGCATGTCAGATACCTTAATACTGTGAAGCTTTCTCTGCACAAACATATGGAGTGAAAGAAGGAGAGAGAGAGCTCAACTTGATGGCTTTTGATACAGTATTAGCATTGGCCAAATTTATCCTCAGAGTGCAAAAGCAGACTAAATAAAACACAATGTAAAATAAAAAAAAGGGTCCAAAACTAACCCCAAAAAGCACTCTTATGCTAGCAAGCAAGCTCCTCTGGAAGAAAAAGAAAACAAAGAGATGGCACTAGTCCAAGTTTCCATCCCTCCCAACACAACGGGACAGATTTTTACATACCAAGATGAAAAAGGGCTTTTTGTAAAGAGAAAAACCAGAGAATTTATTCCCCTTAGTGAATTTGTTTCTGGCTCAGTCTGAGACAGTTAATTGCTTCATCACCAGCAGGAAGAAGTTTTAATGATTGTTTAAACCTGTTCAGATTTATCCTTTTGCTCCAGAAGTTGCTTATTTGCTGACCCACGCTGTTCTTCCCTTGATCGTGGGAGAGGATTTTAAAATGTTTGTGTGTCTTGCTAAGAAGAAAAAGTATTTTGGAGGACACCTCTGTTATGATAAATTAGAAGTTATAGCTGATTGTTAAACTAAAGACAGAGGTGGGGGCATATGGGACAGGAGAGTAGGGGTGCAGAAGTGTGCTGGTTTGCCTTCTGCTTCTCGGTTAATGTTCATCGTAGTCGCATCGTTCTCACTGCTCAGCTGTGATGAGACAGATGCGTTTGCAGCTGCCATCTTTATTGTTTTCTAAGTTGCTTTCAAATATTTCTATTTATGTACCCACCATAGGTCTATTACACTATCTGTTCTAGTTCACAGGGATTTTGCTTTGTATGGCAAATATTTTATGTAGATAAACAATAACATTCCATGCCAAACTTGGTTTTATAAATAAACTTACTTTCCTGCAGGTTTTTTTATTCTGACCACAGCAGAATATTTGATCTAAGTACAACTTTGCACCTTTAGAAACTGAAATAAATATGTTCGGGTTATTTCTTCTTCAGGGCTGCAAAAGTCAGAAGGAATAAGCCTGTAAATAGAGTGATTGGTAACCTTACTTTTACTCATTAAAGTTTCTTCCATTTCGTGTTTGGAAAATGTCATGTTAGGAGACACTTCCCCTTAAGAAAGTTGTTTGCTTGAAAGTTTCCACTAATGTAGTTATTCCTCACCAAACCATTTATGTTCCATTATTTTCTTAAATAAAACATTAAACCTGAATAGGCAATTTTTGAACTAGTCAGAAATTGAAGCACAGGTTTTGTTCTTTATTTCTACTCAGTGAGCTCTCACTTGACTATGTTAAAATACACTGGTTTTTGCAAACTCCTAGCACTGACAGTTAAGGATCTTATGGCATCAAAACCACAGTGAAGCTAAGAAAATGGTCTTACCCTCAAACTGGGGATGGATGTTAAACCATGCTGTGTTCATAAAGATGCACAGGGTGTTCGTGATGTCACACTGGAATTCCTAAAACCTAAATGATAAGCATGGCCTTCATCTTGTTGCCATAGTTGGTGGTTGGTTGTGTGATTTTGAGCTGATAGTAGTATTCAGTATTATATTATAAAAGTAAGAAAAGTGTGGGTCAAAATTGCTAGATAGATTGTATTTAATTGGAGAGGGGAAAAAGAATTCTGTATCTATTTGAATGATAGTTGTAATATCAAATAAAAGAATAGAGATGGAATTTTGCAATTTTATTCCAAAGTAGGTATTTTTCATATAAACCTCAAGTCCCAAATCCCTTAGCAACTATACTTTCAAACAGATGTTAGACCGAGAAGTAACTATGAGAACATGTTACTGCAATCAACTTATATTTTAGAAAGCCCATCAGCTGAGATTATTTTTTTGTAAGTTATATTCTAACCATCATCTTTCTAGCAAATGCTGAAACCATCAACTGGCATGCAGTTCCAAAGGGTTCAAACTGAAGAAAGCACCCAGTCAACTTTTGTTCAAGACATTCACCTAATCTTACATGTAACTAAAATTACATAATAACGATACTATATTTTGAAGCTCTTCCTTGTGTTAATAATGTGTTCTGTAATAATAGAGAAAATTATTTTTGAGAAGTATAAACTATTTAAATTTTTTTTAAATTTAAAAAGTACAAAATTGGTTTCATTTTCGAGTAAAATTAGCTTTTAAATATCTATGGAGTTCTGCAACATTTGTGTTGTTACCACACACTGTGCTTTACATTAAGACTGGTTTTCTCCAGTCTTCAAAACATCTAAGATTGGGATGCTTATAACCTTGTTGGCTGTGCTCTAAATCAGTGATAACTCAGTTTAGATCAATGAAGTTATATTAAAGAATATCAAAATAATATTAAAATGAGATTATGCACATTTTTTTTCTTTTACATGGTGAACACTGCTTGATGGCTTCTCATTCCCTTGTCCGAATAAGCATAGCAGCAGCTTCTGAATGCAGTAAAAGCAGTTTTTTCCAGATTATGGGTGAATATTGACATAGCAGAAGCTAAAGCTATGGTTTTCTGGCACAATATTTTTTGTATTTTGCAAATTCCATGAGCGGAAACATTTATAAGAGCTTGCTTTAGAAAGACCTGAATTTAAGAAGGTGCTTTGCATTCAGAGAGAAGTCCTCATGAGTTTTCTTTTTTTGAAAGAAGTGTAGAAAGTTTTATATCATCTGCCTCCTTTAGTGGTGAGACAAACTGGAACTTAAAATGAAAAACTTTGCCAATGAACGAAGAGAGGTAAAGTTTTGTCACAAGCTGCTCCTGCAGCTTTTCGCTGGGATTCTGTGGAATTCAGTAGGGTGACACACTCAACAGAGACTCTTAGATCATCACAAATTTGGAAGAACCTTCACAGTGTTTGGTAACTGTTTATCTGTTTTAGGTGGTTTGGTTTTTCTTTTATCTTCATAGAATTATAGAATCACAGAGTTGTTTAGGTTAGAAAAGACCTTTAAGATCATCGAGCCCAACTGTTAATCCAGCACTGCCAAGTCCAGCACTAAATCATGTCCCCAGGCGACACATCAACACGTCTTTCAAATACTTCCAGGGCTGGTGACTCAACCATTTCCCTAGGCAGCCTGTTCTGATGCTGCCAACCCCTTTCAGTGAAGAAATATTTCCTAATATCCATACAACTTCCATACATCTAACCATGATTTACTCATAATTTTCAGAACTCCATGAAGGTGATGTTCAAATGCCTGTGGAAAAACTGTGGGAAGGTACTGAGCACAGCTGCAGGGATTCAGAAACACATACGGACCATTCACCTTGGGTAAGAGAGCAGTCTCTTCGGAAGTCTAAAGGATTTGGTCTGGCAGGGGAGCAATTGCACTTGGCTGGGGAGATGAACTGGATTGTCTTTGGCTTTTCTGTCTCATATCCCTAGGTTTCTGAGGAATTGGTGGAGTAGTGGGTCAAGGCAAATGAGCACTTATTCCAACAGTGAGGCACTTCCTTTCGTGAAGTTCTGTGAACTTTCCTGAAAGGTCAAATACAGCTCTAGATCACACTGCACTTCCCTATCAGCCTCACAGCTCAGTGGCATTTACATGGTACATGCTGTTTGCACATCACATCTGGGATGACACTGTGCAGAAGACATGTTTCAGGGTCTTGCATGAATACTTTCCAGCTTTGTTTCACATCAGGTCAGATGCTTGCGCCAGTTCTGAGTTGAATTGATGCAAAACCAAAAAAAATTAATGCCAAAAAAACCCTGAAAACCACAAAGCACCTAAGAAACCTGAAAAACAAAAAACCTGAGCCACAATTCCATATTGTAATGGTTTGACCCCAGCTGGCTACTAAGTACTGTGCAGCTGCTTACTCACTATCTTCTTCCTTCTCTTATGGAAGGAGAATCGAAGGAAAAAAAATAAACCTCATGGGTTGAGATAGGAACAGTTCAACGATTGAAAAAAACCCCACAAACTAATAACATTAAAGATAATATTAATAATACTAATTATGGTTATGATAATAATAATTCTAATGAAAAGGAGAGAGAGAGGAATAAAACTGAAAAGAAACAAATAATGCTCAATACAATTGCTCACCACCCACTGACCAATGCCTAACCCATCCCCAAACAGCAACTGGTGGCTCCCAGCCAACTCCCCCCAGTTTATATACTGAACACAACATTCTATGGTATGGAATATTCCTTCGGTCAGTTCAGCTCAGCTGTCCTGGCTGTGCTCCCTCCTGCCTTCTTGTGCCCCTGCTCACTGTCAGAGCACAGGAAACTGAAAATTCCTTCACTGAAAAGTAAGGATTGCTCAGCATCAACATTATTCTCATCCAAAATCCAAAAGACAGCACTGTACCAGCTACTCAGAAGAAAATTAACTATTCAGCCAAAACCAGGATGCATGGCTAAGTTACTTGGACTAGAAGCAAAGGCAAATGAATCTTTTAGGATACAAATTTGTTTCAGAGGTTTAGATTGCAACTGAAGTCTCCTATGCAGTTCACTGAGCGACCTAACTATCTCATATATAGTTACAGTGGGGACTCATGTTCTTCTCCTGTTATATATGTGAAAATCCATCTTTGTTGTGTAAGTCTGTGTTACCCACTGCTTAAAAATTAAAGTGACCACGTGGATGTAATCTGATGTGGAGCTCAGGATAGTCTTGAGAAAGTCATAGCAGTTATTGTTGGGCTTAAGAGTAAGGGTATCAGAAACAGAGAAAATCTCCCTCAAAATGTGGTTAGGAACGTAGCTTTGCCCTTTATATTATGGGGACATCCTTTTTGTGGCGTGGGAGAGGGAGAAGCAGAACTTTCCTGGAATTTGGAGTTAGTAACTTTGCTGGAGAGAGGAGTTTTGGTGAGTGACTAGTTACAGTCTGATGGATGGTACTTCTGGTAGAGCCTTTCAAACCTGCTGGATCCATGCTCTCTCAACTAGTCTATTGAGTAAGGTGGTGAGAGGACCTCAGGTAGAGGTATACAGGCAAGCAGGCTGAAAAACTGGCTAGGGGATGGTTTTGGGGTGCATGCGTTGGAAAAGGGAGACCCAGTGTTCAGCCCTGATATGGACATGCAGGCAGGAGGACGCTTAGGGCTCTCAGATTTCCTGTATGGAAGATTGGGGAGGAAATACACGTGTGAGCTGTGAGTTACCTCTGTATAGTGTGTGGATTATGAATGTACTAAAATAGGGGTTTGACTGGCCTGCTTCAGTGCTAGCGTTTGCGCTCAAACCTGCAGCAGATTAAACGTTAAGGCAATGAAACCTACACCCCTTCCTTCAACAAGTCTGCTTCTGGACCAAAAAGCCTTAGCCCTTGCAAGCTAGCCTGTGTAAGTCCCTTCTCTACCTGTATCTGAGTGAGTTGCATGGTGAAGATGTTTTCTAAGCAAATTCTTGTGTTATGCTAAGGAGTTATGGTGAATGACAGCCGTAACTATGTTTGGTCTATTTAAGTAACTTATTATATATTATTTGCTGTAACATTAATGAACATTATATCTTGCCTGTGTCTCTTATCTTTACCTGTCATTCTGTGGCTGCTTGGTCATTGCCAAAGTCAGAGTGCGTTGAGGTTCTTGTTAACTTTACAATAGGTAGGAATGAGAAAGTGATACTTAAAATGGAGTCAAACATCTACTCCAAGGTCAAAGAATTATTCAAGAGTAACACTGAAAGAAAAAAAAAAGTAATTCCTACTTCTTTTCCCTTCAGACTAGATGATTTTCTTTTCCTCTGCCCCTTCCCTGCAGCCAGAATGCTGATAAAGTAGGTAGGGTTGAAACTTCGAATATTAATTTATTGACAATATGAAAATATTTGCTCATGCACCTAGAATTTAAAATTTACCTTGGCATTTTTGCTTTCATTTAATCAGTTTTCTTCGTTCTTTGTCTTGATACAGACGTATAGGAGAGTCTGACTACAGTGATGGAGAGGAGGATTTTTACTATACAGAAATCAGGCTCAACACGGACTCAGTAGCTGATGGCTTAAGCAGTCTTTCCCCAGTCTCTCCATCTTTAGCATCTCCTCCTTCCTTTCCCACCCAAGATGCAATCCGTCCTGAAACTTCCTGTGCCAAAACTGAGACTAAATTGATGACACCTCTGAGCCGCTCAGCTCCTACCAACCTCTACCTCGTACACACGGACCATGCTTACCAGGTAATGCCAGTCAGAGTGAGCTCCAGGGATTACAGTGATGTCATTAATGAATGAAGAAATGTCAGACCACAGTGTTTGGGTTTTAAAGAGCCAAGTTTAAAAAGCCATGGGTTTTAATGGGCTGAAAAGTTTTCAAGGGCAACCCAAGGGGCTTGTTTCATTTAAATATAGATGTCTGCTTCTGAGCTAATTGTTCGTTTGTTTATGTGCCCATTCTAGATTTTGGGGTGCTGTTTATCCAGCCACACATAGGTGCATACTTCAGGTTGAGAAGAATTGCTCTGTGATCACACTGTCTACATTAGTTAATTTTTCACTGATCATAAGGAGGGCCCAAGGTGACATGCTTGGATGTGGTCTCCTGCATTGTAAAAATTCTTATTAAGTCAGGTGAATCCCTCCCAGAGTCTTCATTTTAGCTCTGCTTGTACAGGATGTGTTTGTAGACAAGTGCCTGAGGGATGCCAGGAACAATTAATTTCCTCGGTTTGTACAATGTAAGATGTCAGTTTGCATATGTGAAGTAGAGCAAGAAGAAAGAAAAGGCATAGATGGTATCCTTCTACTCTTAGAGGTAGTGCTTTTCAAATGGCAAAAATTGCTGTACCAAAACTTCCAACTAAGTTTGGACAGAAAGCATTAATTTTAAAAGTGCACTAAAATTTGACATGTTTTGGTGTGGATACCATATGAGAAAAGAGGGATAGAGGCTTTGAAGTAGTGTGGTCCATGACCTGTGTATGCACCAGAGAAATGAACTCTGTTAAATTTATCAGATTCAATAACTTTCATTGTGCCAATAAAACCTTTGTGTGTTTGGAGCAGACCCACTAAAAGGCCAGAGGGAACTATACAGAATTCAGAGGCTTGTTTTAGACTTTTGTGAGCATTGAAGCTTGGTATCTCACGTGGAAGCTGCATCAGGTAACACACCAACCTGGGGACTGATCAAGGCAGCTAGGAGAAAGACTTTTATCTCAGTGTAGCTGAAGCCCTGCCTCAGAGAGTGAGGCACCAAGTCTAGGCTACTGAGAAGAGTCTTGCTTCATTTGGAATTTGCAGTAGTGACAGTCTACCCTGCTTTTTGGAGATTCACACCATCCTGTTTGATAAGCAGCCTCTGAGTAAAGCACTTGGCTAAGGAAATACTAATTCAAGTGTTTAAATTGGATTTGAATTGATGTGTTCCACAACGTGAGCCTACAAGTGCCTGAGCCATGTCTTCTTTTCAAGTTGCTCTGGTTTCAATACTTTATTTCATCAGTGAGAAGTGACAGAGTCCACACTGTACACGGCTTTCAAACTGGAAGCAGGAGGCAAGGTCCCTGCTCAAGTGTTCAGGCTGTCC
The DNA here is from genome assembly GCF_001604755.1 of Lepidothrix coronata. NCBI lineage: Eukaryota > Metazoa > Chordata > Aves > Passeriformes > Pipridae > Lepidothrix > Lepidothrix coronata. Next base: position 544,965 of record NW_016690415.1, on the reverse strand, counting down.
TTGCAAATGAGGCAGCTTCTGCAGAAGAGGTCAGTGGTATCCTGTGCCAGGATCTCTCCAGTCCTGCAGGAAGAGCCAGGAGGCAGGGTGGCTCTCACCAGCCAGAGGAGAAAGTGGAAATTACTTCATTGGGAGTGGAGGCAAAATTCACAGCTCAAGGAACTTCGATAAGGGAGGCTGAATACTGTTCATCCAAGGATTCCTGTTAAAAAAGGAAAAAAAAATATGGAGCCCAAAGCTGGGTCCTAGGAATCCTAAACAATTAGTATCTGTTAATTGCTGTTTCCTGTATGATTGGAAAGTGTCAAGTAGACTACTTGTAGTAAGAAAGGTATAAACAGGAAGTGAGCCAGGCAAGTCCTGACACTCTTCTCTGACCCAGTCTTACAGGTGAGGAAAAATATAGAAAAATAATTGAAGAAATTGTGGAAAGTACTGCAGTTGAGGTTAACTGCAATGGAGGAGCCCCAGAGAAAGATGATACTAGAACAGTCTAGGGAGCAGTACAGAAGAACAAATCCTTCTGGATTCAAGGAGTGCATTTGATCTTAAAACATATAAGCAGTATTTATTAGGCTAGAGATTAAATTTAGTGTAAGAGAGAGAACTGGAAAGTCACGGAGAACAGCAATGAGTTATTTTGAATGTTAGTGGAGTTGAATGAAAAGCTGTTCTTGGCCCTGACCTCATTTTCATTAAATCATTTTGGTACTACACAAATAATACAATAAAGTTTGCTGATAACAAACTCAGGAGACGTCAGCAGTACCAGAGTTATATATCATGCTTACATGACTGGGTGATCTTGAGAATAATAGGTTTTGGATGCAGTTTAATGTCAGAACATGCAAAGTCCTGCACCTAGGGAACTAATGAGATTTTTCTGCTATAAACTGGGGTAGTTAGAAAATTATGTGAGAAGGAAACCTTTGTTCATTAATCAAGCACAGAATGACCATGAGCCAACAACAATAGAACTGTGAAGGGAAAAAAATAGTTGTCAGCTCTCTTGGGTAAGAAATATCTCGGAGAGACAGGGAATTTTAAGGCCGTTATACAAGACTCCCAGATAACTAGAGATGAGATCCTGAGTAGAGTTCTGGTCAACCAAATTCAATGTGATGGGCTCCAGTCAGAAGAGGTAGAAAGAAAATCATCAGCATTGGAGAAGGAGGGCAGAGAGGACATGAACAGGCTCTCCAGCCCAGGGACTGGTACCTCAGGCAAAGCAGGGGTGAGGAGAGGATGGGATGCTGTGGGGGAAGAAAGTGAGAGGACAAGTATGAAAGGGGAAGAAGATGAGCACATGCTGTTTCAAATATAAGGACAGTGTTGGTACAAACAAATAACTATAAGTTACCCATGAATATATTTTGACTGGAAATTAGATGGAGGCCTCTAAGCAAAGTGAGATCGGGGTATAGAAACTGTTCAGTTCGTAGTAATGTTATGGTTGAATACCTTATGGAAGAGGTTGTCTAAAATGTTAGCCTGAAAAAGGGGACAGTGCTTGATGAACAAAGACGCACATCTGGGAAACAACTGAACAAGGTGACTGACTGTCTAAGTCTGATCATGTCTGATGTAGATATTTAGGCACTGAGAAAAAAAGAGTTGAGCACTGTGGTATTTCAGGCAACTGCAAATTACGTTGATTTTAAACTTCACGTACTTTGTGTTTCTTTATAAAACTTGTGCCTGTACCTATTAAATTTAGCTACAGAGGAACTACGGGTGGGCTCTTTCAGCGTCTAGTATTTCCCTTTCAGGTCTTATTCAAATACCTGAGGAAGTTGCTGTGCTGACCTCAGGTTTGAGCTGATACCCCTGTGGGATACTGAGCAGAGGCAGTGCTGTCTCACTGCTCATCCAGCTGACTCCAGTTCTTTCTGTCAGGAGTCCCGTTTGAACAGGGGAGTTGCCAGATTTTCTTGATGCCTTTCAGCAAAGCTTTTATATTTTATGGAGCTCAGCGGATGTTTGCTCTGCATGTCTGTGTGGATTCTCTTGGAGCTGTCAGCAGGCTCGGCAGCCCACAGAGCATCACTGCCGTACGCGGAGGCATCTGGTGGTCTCACTTTCTTTTCCTTGGAGAGACTCCAGGGGATTGCTTCAGCACTTGTTTACTCTGAAGATTATCTTTAGTGGGGACTATCAGGTTGTAGTTTGTCATCACTCCTCTGTGCCCAGCAGCTCAGGAAGGAACTCTCTCCCCTGAAGCAGTGAGACAATTTCAGCAGTCTCAAACACAAACACTACTTAAATGAGTGTATTGCAGCATTGTCAGGCACAGGCAACTGAAAGCCAGAAGTGAAAACTCATTTTAGCAAGTTCTTAATAAGTTTAAGGAGGGATTTTTTTTGTGGTGAAAAAATGAAATGCAAGGGTCAAAGTGAGCCTGTGTTCATGGTGGCTGCTCACACTCCTGCTATGCAGGGTAGCTTCACAGCTATGAATTTCCTGATTCTGAAAATTAAATGGGATTCAAAAAGGGGTGGGAAAGAATTCCTGAGGATTCATAGCCCATGAGAAAACCAAAGGAAAGGCACAAGATAAAAGATGCACAACTGTCTGAGCTCAGATTATTGTGTTTTTGCACTCCAGGGCAGCACTGGGTATTGCATCCCAGATGGGAAGAATGTAAAAGTTCAAGGACCTCAGGAGTCCTTAAATATTTGCTTGAGCTTAGTATTTAAGAGCTGGTTTTTGAGTCCCCAGGATGATTTTCAGCTCCTTGTTTTTAATAGGAAAGACTGTTTTAATTGGGATGATTCTTAACATTTATCTCATAAATCAGAAATGGCCAGCCCTTACTATTGATTGGTTTTGTCCAAGAAGCCTCACTATCCACACTTCAGTTGTGTAAACCAGCTGCTATCAGTTTAAGTGTGGCCTTGTTCATCACCATGGAACAGGTGATCATTTGTAGTATTTTTTGCTTCTTGCTGTCATCTTTCTCTAAACAAGGTTTAGGAATAGTGATATATAAATATAACTGTGTCCCTTCCTTACTGGCTTACCCATGATTATCTGTCTTATAAGGGTAAAATGCTTGTCACCGTGCATTTTTTTTCTGCCTTGGAAAGTCTCTCTTAGATTTACCATTTTGAGGAGTGAAAGATCCTTAGAAATGCTTTGGAAGAAGAATAACTCTTCTTGCTGGAATAATATTTTCTTTTCACACAGGCCACTCCTCCGGTGAACATTCCAGGGTCAGCAAAATTCACTCCCAATGGCAGTAGCTTTAGCATCTCTTGGCAGTCGCCTCCAGTTACCTTCACCGGCATTCCAGTAAGTGAACATCAAAAAAAAAGAAGGAGGAAAAAGTTTTTAGATCTTTTTGTTTTGTTTCACAATGCGTAGTGATAGGAGTAAATGGGACAGATAACAAAAAAGAAACAAATTAAATATGTGCCTCAGTTTGCCAGCATGGCTGGTTTTAACACCTTTGTCAGTCTCTTTAATTCAGTACATTTACTTTTTTTTTTGCATCACTGTCTACAAAAAAAGAAGTGGATCTATAGTATATTTTTTTTAACTATATGCTTACAAAACATTCCGATACATGCAGAGCACTGTGTGCTCCTTTTCTTAAAAAACCAGATGGAAAATCAGCGAGGTGATGGTTATGCTAACAGGCCAGTTGGATTCAGGCAGTTACCTAAATGGACTCTTGAAAGGCAACTGAAAGAAAAAGTAAGATGAAATGCAAAGTCCAGCTTTAGGAGGCTTCAAATGTGTAGACCCTACTGATAGCAGAAAATTGTTGTTTTATACAGAAAATGCATCCAATATCTATTGCGTTTTGATACTAATGCATATTGCAGTTTGACAGCTTTTTAATGAAGATGTATTATGTAAATTTAATGCTGACCTTTCTTCAAAAAAGCTGGTGTGCAAGGCCTGAATCCATGAACAGGACTGCAGAAATGCAGAGTTTGCTTAAACATAGACTTCCAGTGACCCTAAACGCACTGTGGTGTAAGTGTGGGCATGCAGGGAGAGAGAAAAACCTTCATGAAGAGTTTGGAGGGATTCGGCTTATAGTGCCTGGCATGGAGAATGCTGAAAAAAACTATGTAAATCACTATTTATGGATAGTGGAAAATCTCTATAATAAATAGATATTAATTTAATGTATCTTCATTTTATTGGAAATATTTTTCATTATAAATTGATATTTTCTAATAATAAACCTATTTGATATCATAACATCTCATTTAATATTACACTTTATGAATTTATGAATTTTTAAAGTGTTATATAAGGCACATTGCTTATCCAAAGAACCATACAGCTTTTTTTCTTATGACAGCGAATATTAGACAAGGCGATAAGAAATACTATTTCCTTCCCTTCTCTTCACCAAGTGAATCTCTAAAGCTTCTTACTGTCAACCTTTGGCAAATCTTGGAGACTTTCTGCAGAGGCTGTGGCATCCTGCAGAGCTGATAAAAAATGAAAGTGGCTGAATCAATTACAATGCACTCTGCCAATGAATATTTATTAAATTCCATCAAGGAACAACTAACAGTGAAAGACATCATGCTGGCAGCAATTTCAACAAGAGTGCCTTGACAGAGCAGTGCTATCTGCAAAGTTCCCTGAGAATTTGATTTCCCAACAATGGGGTTGATATGGAGTAATTATGAAACTGGCTCCTTTTGTGGTGTAGCAAAAACTGGTGCCAGGAATCTAAAAATGCAATTAGCCACATTGTAAATCAGACACTTAAGAGGACAGGATTAGGCACGTATGTGTCGAGTTTACTTTTTCAGGCAACAACGCTGATCAGTGGCTATAGACTTGAGAGTTCTCAAAAGAATTTAAGAAATGCAAAATCACTTCCTGAGAATTGTATGGAGATGCCAATGATTTAAGTACAATTTGAAAATATTCCCAATACAAAAGCCTAGGGAAGCAATGATGCAGAATTATAAACTGCTCAGGGAACCATATGAACTGCCATTATATCTCTAACAACATTTATAAGGCTGTTTAACCAAGAAAAAAGATAATAATAAGAAAAAAATCTTTTAGGTTTGCACACATTTGACTGTTCTGTCAGCAGTGAGATCGTTTATGAATTACGAAAGCTTGCCTGCAGTGAAAAATTATGTGCAGTAAGTGAGGGTACAGATGCCAAATGATGTTAAATAAATACCAGTATATTAAATGAAAGTTTAATTTCTCCTGTTTCAAAGTAGATTAGATATTGCCATATAAAAACAGGGCACTTTTAATTCCCACTCTTACACCGAGTGTAGCTACTTCAGAAAAGCTATATTATAGGGGACTTTATCCTTCTCTGATGGTGTTTATTTAAGCCCAGACTATGTGACAGAGCCAGCATACTGTAAACTCATGCCACTGTGTACATACATGGTCCCTGGGATTAGATACAAGTCTGTAGCACCCAATGGAATTTCAGAGAGTAAGTCCAAACCATTACTTTTTGCCTGACCCTTAATATTTGTTCAAGCAGTTTTCTAAAATGGCTTTGGAATACTTTTTTGGTCTGGACAAACCACCGAGCAGGAAAAGATTAGGTACAGATTTGCCAAAGTGCGTAGGTCTACACATTTTTCCATGTTACTAGTGGTGTTGGAATGGACCCATTGGGCAGCCTTGACCCATTAGAAGGCTCTTGTATCCTGGTTTTGAGCAGTCTTCTTCTACATGTGTATGTCAGTAGTTAAGTCCACGAGAGAGACAAAATTTCAAAATAGTCTCCTTTTGTGTTTTGGTTTTTTTGACACATACTGTAGTGTTTCCACATTCATTCCTGTGGACATTGAATTTCAGTGACACTGAGAACTCCCTGCTTGCTTTCCTGGGAACCACAGTGTTCAGACATCATGACTTGCATTAAGCCCTCGCTTTTGGACAGTCTTTAGCAGAACAGCACTGACAGACCTATGTGAATATGCTTACCAGCAGGTTCCTGAGCACCTCAAAACAAGCCAAACATACGGCTGGACCAGTCAGGGTTCAGTATGTGGCTGATTCAGGCTTGGGGATATTCACAGCATCTAAACACAGGCATTTATTTAGAAGTCTTGTAGTCATAAGGGAGGAGGAGCGGCTGAGGTCACTTGGGTTGTTCAACCTGGAGAAGAGGAGACTGAGGGGAGACATTGCAGTCTACAACTGCCTCGTGAGGGGAAGTCGAGGGGCAGGTACTGATCTCTTCTCTATGACCAGTGACAGGACCCAAGGGAACGGCATGAGGCTGAGTCGGGAGGTTTAGGTTGGATATCATAAAAAGGTTTTTCACCCAGAGGGTGGTTGATCACTGGAAAAGGCTCCCCAGGGAAGTGTTCACAGCACCAAGTCTGTCTGAGTTCAAGAAGCGTCTGGACAGTGCTCTCAGGCTCATGGTGTGATTCTTGGAGATGGTCCTGTGCAGGGCCAGGAGCTGGACTTCCATGATATTTGTGGGTCCCTTCCAACTCAGAAGATTCTGTAGTTCTGTGATTCTGTAATTAGGGGGCGTTCCAAACTCCTTTGTGCTCTCAATCATGCATAAGTTAGATTCCCAAGGCACATGGGAAATACACTTTTTCTTACCATTTTCCTAAGATAACTTTGCAGGTGCCAGAGTGAGTGTTGGCACAGTTACGAGTCACTGCTAGGTGCTGTTGCTGTTCTCTGCATGAAGCAGAATAAACAGGATGATGCTTACTCTACCACTTGAGACTGAACTAGGAGAAAAAATCAGGCACAGCCTGAGGATGTACAAGGAGGGTGAATCAAATTATGCAAGTGGAATGAGCAATGGTGGAGTCTGTATCTGTTGGTAGTGGAGGGCCTAACATAACGACTATATAGTTCCACTTCTATGTAATGTAGGATAGAAGTCTTTCTGAATGCCAGTGTGATCTCCACTGTGTGATACTGGCTTCTCACTGCCTGCTCATAACCCAAAAAGGTTGAACAGGCGAGATCTTTAAGTTCGATAACCTGATGTTTACAGATCACAAATCTTCTCTGTAACCACAGTTTCCCACCAGGAGTTGTAACTGGAAGCTCCACGTCCTTGCTTCAAACAAACACTGTCATTTCACTCTGTGTTAAAACAGTGCTTGAGAGGAGAAAAGCCTCTGAGGGCAAGGACTGCATTCTCAGGACTTCCTCTTAATCTGCTCCTAGTGTCCCCTGCAGAGGAGAACAGCTGACTGATATTGTTTAGACCTGCTGCAAAGCCGATCAAGATACACGAAACTCATCTTCAGTGCAGTCTGGCTGCCTTGGTGTGCCAGCCCGTGGAAACCATTGTGCAGACACCCTCTCTATAGAGGGCGAGGGGGGGAGGTAATCTGCACGCTGCAATTACTGCTCAACCTGTTCTGTGTTTGGAAGTAATCAGGGTAACTGCTTATAACATGGGAGGCCATCCAAGTACTCTTCTGTTCAATGAAAACCAGCTAATACGTTGAGTGTCAGTTAGTAGTGGTAGACACAAAATAGTTTCATGTTTTTAAAATGTTTCAGAACCCCAGCAGAATGAGATCTCTGGTTGTTGGTAATGACTGGAGAACTGTGCAGTGTGTGGTAAATGCCAAATACTATAAAAATGCTATTACTTTGAATTTCATCTTCAGTGTTTCAATCATTCTTAGGTAAACAAGGGTAGCAGTTGATAAAAGATTGGAAAAAGAAGTAGTAGACAACAAGCTGCCCTTAGTATTCTGGAGTGATAGAAGGAGCTAGTGTGGTCTCTGGATGTTTAAAACATGACTTATGGTAAGCAGGCAGAGAGAGAGGAAATTTCTTTCAAGCTTTGCAGGTATATTTCATATATCAGTAATGGTCTAAACTTGTTTAGAGTGTGAGCCACACATGCAGTTAAATCAGAAGTTTCCACAGTTACCAGCCGAGAGTAAAAGTTGAAAGAGTGGCTGCACTCCATTACAAGCATTAGTTAGTTTTTTGCTAGTGTGTAGTAGATATAAAATAGATTCCATATCAAAAATCAAAGCACATACAGTAATTCTCTTTAAGTCAGGTCAGTTAGTTCCTATTCTTCCAAATCTTGTAAGACTTCAAAAAGGCAGGATTGAAAACCTGTAGCATTTCTGGGCTGCAGGATGCTGACTCCGTGCACCAGATACCCAAATGAAGCTTGCTATGTTCAATATACAACTAAAAATGACTGTGCATAATTTTATTGTAGTGTTTTAGATGTAAAGTTGTTGTGGTCTTTACCCAGGAGCAAAATAAAACTGTAATGGTAAATAATTTAGGGATTATTTAAGGCCAAGCATTATGCCATGTGATTACTCAAATAATGTTGCCAACCCCCAAGCTCACGTAGGAAACTTCTTTGGAAAGTGTCAGAAGACCAAACTATACCTTCCCCTCATGAACATTCACAAAGAGGATGACTGCTGAAAAGGTTACTGTGCAGAACAAGGAGATAATCCAGTACCTCTTGTCAGCAGCCTTGATCAGAAGGGTTCCCTTGCACTCCCATTAAACCTCAAGGGGACACATTGTAACTGCTCTGCAGCAAAGCCCCTTCTCCAGGGGTGTCTCTCAGAAAGAATGCCTAGTCACAGATGGAAGCAACAAGTGGGAATCCCTTTATTTCATAGCAAGTTATTGGTATTGATCTCAACACAGGACAGAGTTTATTTTTCCAGTTATTTTCTTTGCTTAAATTGGAGAGAGTTTTCCTAAGAGCTATTCAGAAATCTTGAAAATTAATCCATATTTTGTATTTCCCAAATACAAAAAGTGATGCTGATCTGTATTCTGGTTTGCTCTATGAGGAGGACTGAAAGTACAGGGAAACAAAGTGGAGCCGATGCAATGTACCTAATGCTAAACAGACATCTTTCTAAATAAACCTATAGCTTACTTATGTTTGTATGTTATATAATCACCTTTCCTGGGTATACTTGCCACAATGAATGTGCATTTTCTGGGAAAAAGTGTTTAAACTGCATTCATATGTGTATGTTCTTCATAAGCAGCCTTTTTGTCTGTATTGGCAGGTTTCACCAACCCATAATCGTCCTGCAGGGAGTGGAGAGCAGAAACAGTCCCACACAGTTCTTTCGTCACCGCCTAGAGTAGCATTTGGCTTGAGGTACGGGACCATTAGCTCCTGCTGGCACATCAGCAGCCTCAGAACCTGGAGGGCATTCAGTAAATAAGATATCAGTGGCCAGAGAAACAGGGAAGGCACACCACCAACCCCAGTTGCAGTTGTCAGGCAGTTTCTTACTAGGATGCTTCAGAGTAACCGTTCAGAATCTATTTTGCTTTTCATTACCATCAGAGGTAAAGTTCAGGGGAAGAGTGAGTTACTGCAAAATTAAAAAGGCAGACTGAAGCAAAACTGCATGCCTTACACCAGGCATGTCTGGAGTTCACATGCAGTCCTAAATTTATCCTGTAAAGCAGTGCTGCCCAGATCCACTGCCCCAGCTGAAGCATCCTAAACTACATGGGGTGGCTTTGCTTTTTTCCCTGAAAGGCTGGACCATCTTACATGTTCACCACCATTCAGTCAGAATGGTATTTGACTTCAACTGAATTATAAAAAAACATATCTCGCAATAGATTAGATCAAGGCAAAGCTTTTTATGCCTTGTCTTCCTAGACATAAGCTACATTCACTTCCATTAAAGTTAACTGATGTTTGACCAGAATCTACTTTAAAAGTGTTCAAAAATTATGTTAAAAAAATCAAACTGTGATGCTAAATTTCTTCTGGTAAAGAAACTCTTTATTTCTCCCAGTCCTAAAGGTGACTGTACCCTAAAATGAGACAAAAAAAGATTTCATGCTTTTGATTTTCTTCAGGACTCTCAGATTGTTGCATATGCAACAAACCAAACTCAGAATCTTCCCCAATTCATGGACTGTGCCCATTAATTAATGTTCAGTAATCAGAAAATGTGTAGGCATGCAAGAGAGGAATCACCAGGCAATTCCCACATGTGCCATGCAACATGTAATACCTGTATTAAACAATTCTGTCAGTACAGTTATTTCATTTAAAGATGCCATGACAGCTGGCACTGCTGTAGTGAACGTTGAGTTGCTTGGTGAAGCATTGCTCCTCAGGTTTGCTGGCTTGCTGTGTGTTGAATAAAAAAAGTTCCATTTTAACAGTTAGTTGGATCGTTTTCTAAACTTGAGAACTTTTGAGTGTGGTCATAAGATGGAAAACAGGACAATTTTTATAGCTGCAAAAGCAGGTGCTGTCCACCTTGCTGGCTTTGGGGACAACAGAGAAGGAGCACATGCAAACGTGCTGTAGGTGAGGGCAAGGGTTAAAACTTTTCACTCACTTTGTTGTTTTTCAGTCAGTGAGCTCAGAGCAAACTGTGCAGGAAGGACTGGCAAGCTTAGGAGCTGGTAGCTTTTCTCCCGTTTGGCATAGCTGCTACCTGCTGGTGGTCAAGATCTGATGCTACAAGCTATGCCACGTATTTTTACCACACCTCTGCAGCACTTCTGCCTGACATGACCTGGCCTGTACTGTGGAACAGCTATGACTGTCCATCAAGGCATTTCATGTGGCTAAACTACAATTTATTAGTCCAGGTTTAGTTGCTGGCTAAAGTCAGGGATCATCCCAGGAGCAGAGGAGAAGGCTCAGCAGCTGCTGCACAGGCTGTGGAAGCCAGGCGAGGAGAAGGCCTGGTCCCTCAGAGCTGTGGAGTCACAACTATGACTGTCTGTCTGCTTCATTAGCTCCCAGCTGACTTGAAAACAGCCCAAATCCCCGTGAAACACCCAGGGCTCTCTGCCTGCTGCACTCCATTGAGATTGTTGTCCTGATTTTAGGGCGAAAAGCAATGCTACTAAAGCATCTCCTTAACGAGCTTCCCTTTCTCTCTGACAGGAAGCCTAGAGGGGAGGGGAAAAAGTGTCGGAAGGTCTATGGGATGGAGAACAGAGATATGTGGTGTACTGCCTGCCGATGGAAGAAGGCCTGCCAAAGGTTCATCGACTAACAATTGAAATTATGCAGAGGATTTGGGGATGGGGGAGGACAACAGCAGAACCAGATTGCTGCAACTGCACTGTATCACTTCCCATTTTCCCCTCCAGTGATGTGGTTTTGGGGGCTTTGGGTTTTTGGGATGTTTTTTGTTGTTTTTTTTTAAAGAGCTTTGTATTTCAAAGTGAAGCACTTGTAGCCAAGGAGAAGCACTAATTAAAACCTGTGTGGAGCAATAGCGCAAAAAAAAAAAAAAGCAAAACCAAGAACATACAACAAAATTCTGTCTTAGTAAGCATGGAAACCAGAGCAGCTATTAGTGTTTTTCTGTAAAAGAAAGGAAAAAGTTAATTATTTTGCTAACTCCATGAGCTACTTGCTCCTTAGGATAATTTTTAACCATTTCAGTCTCTGTGCTGTGAACATCTGTATCTGCTAAACTGATCAAGTTTTCTGTTCCTGAAACGAAGATATCTTTTTGAAAGCTTTCTAATAAACACTTCAGAGTCGTATAAGCTACAGTTTTCTCAACAAAAGCTGTACTGAGACTGGATACTGCTAAATAATTCTCCTGATATGAATGATCATTAATATATTTTTGGAAAGGGGATGTGGGGAGGAGTTGGGATTTTCGTTTGTTTGTTTTGTTTGTTTGCTTATAGGGGAAAAGCAAAATCTGAATTTGCAAGAAGGACAAGCAATGCTCCTGGAAGATTTTTAAACCAGTCACAGACCAGTGGAGTGGAACAAAGTAATTTAAGTACCAAATTGGATTTTGACCCTCTAGAGGAAGAAAAGCAGCAGTGTAAAGTCACCAGCAGATACTGTCACAAGAAGTTGAGAGAAGAAAGCCAGTGATGCTTGATTGAAACCCATAAGAATATATTGGCGGTCCAGTAGCTTTTCTTAGCACTCTCCCCTTTCTGAGAGAGTATGAACAGTAGGACCAGCACGGCTGTTGCTGCAGGAGGCCTATGAAGAACTGGTACTTGCAGCCACTATGATTATTTGTAATATCTATTCAGGGACATGATCCAGCCCAGCAGTTCTGCTTTTGCTTCCTTTTGTCTTATTTGAGAGATTTTTTTTTAGATAATGGTTTGGTCAGCTTTTTTTTTTTTTCTGTTAAAGCTACTAAGATTTATTTGATGCAAAAAATTGGTAAAAAAAATACCCCCTTTCCACAACATCATCTCAGAAGAAGAAGTACAACAGCAAAGGAGCAACATTATTTATGGTAAAAATCAATTTCTTAAATCCTTTTGTTATACAAATGAAAAAGTTTCTCTGCTTGCAGTACTTTGATAGATTTGGGTCATTTACTTTCTCTGTCCATTAGGAAGTACGCACCAGAGTGCGGCAAGCTGGTGTTCTGTCTCAACTTGTATCAAATTACTGTTAATTAATGATTATTTCAGAGCAAAAATAAAGTAAGGATTTACTAGGAAATGAATGTATATGGTTAAATAATACTTGACTATAAAAGAAAACAAGACATCTTAAAAAAATCAAAGACACAGAAGCAAAACTTTGCCTATTAATTGCAGCATGAAGGGCTGCAAATGCCTGGGTTATTTTTTTTTTCCGTAATATTCTAACCAATTAAAATTAGACCAAATCTTTTTCTTCTTTTTTTTTTTTTTAAATTGTCTGAGCTGGCTTGTTCTCAGTGAAATAAGGGAACTTTTAAATATCTGAACAACTTTCTGAAATCTGGTCCAAAGTTCAATTGATAGCTTTATTAAGTGTGCAGTGCTGCTTGTGCCTGTGTAAAAGCACAGAATAACAATGCAGTTGTTTGGAATATACACTATGGATTCAGTAAGGTAGCATGGAAAAGAAAAACCTATAATAGGAGATACTGAAGGTTATCATCTGATTTTCTGTGAACAAGTTAATTGGGCAATCAGGTGCCTAATTTGAGCATGCTATTTCTGCAGTTATTTACAATTGTGTAATTTACATGCACAAGTGGCAAGATATGCTTGCATGCATGCAATTACTTGATTTTTTGCCCAATTGTGTTCTCTAAGTCATTAAGAAAAAAGAAAAATAGACTCTGAAAGCTAGTAAGACCCTAAAATATATACACATATATGTGTGTATGAGTATTTTTGTATGTGTGTGTATACATATATGTAAAACTATATATTATATAGTTTTATATGTGTATATAAAATCTGGAATCAACAGGGAGGAGAAAGATTGTTTTCTTTACAAATAGAAAAAACCAAGACACTAAGGGTCAGTGGATATACATAACCACTGTATTATCTTCTTTCCTCTTAGTAAAATGTGGGTCGTGGGTTTTCTTTAGATGTTGTATTTTTTCAATTTCCATAGTAAAATACCTCATAGTAATTCATAGACATTTCATATTCAAACACAGGGCTTGCTGGTGGTGTACTTACTTTGATAGAACTTAAAATATTTGGGACTTTTCCAAGATACTCCTGCCAATTTGCCCCCCCCTCCCATTTTTACAAGCACTCCAAGACTATAAAGCATTCCATGATTAATTTGACTGTTGTCAGACTAACAGTATTTGCCTATATATTTGTTGTTCCCCTCCTTTTTGCTTTGGAGGATTTTTTTTAAAATAATGTGTCAGATTGTATATTGTTTCTATAATGTCATGGCATTGTGAGCACCTTTCCCAAGGGCACTTTATGAATTGTTGTAATAAGATTATTCTTTATGAATTTCTGCACAGAAGAATGGTTTTGTCGCCAGACCAGATTGCCCTCTGGTACAAATTGGATATGGATTATGTAAAGGACAAAAGCCACAAACCATCAAAACAGGAGAGAAAGTTGGTGTCAGCAAGGCAGAGGGCAGAAAGGTACTTGATAAATCCTGCCAGGACAAAACTAAGTTACCAGTATTTTTACACGATCTTTAATCAGCAGTTTATATTAAATCAGTTTTGGATCTTATGGCTGTGGCATTTTGATTCATAAGTAGGCACTTCTGGAGTTACCACGTCTCACCCAAGGCCACAATAGCAGGACAGCACGGCTGTCTGGGCCTGCACCAGTGGCTTTGTGTTTTGAGCTCCGATCACTTCATGTCACATGAGCACTTCAGTGCCCACCGAAATCCCTTCATGATCCTGACGCACCTAGGAAGGACAGAAATGTCAGCAAAGCCTTTCCTCTGCTGGCAGTACTGAGCATAATCTGGAGTAACCTCTTCCATTTTTCAGTCTCTTGCTTCTGTGTTGCTTTGAGCTGCATTGCTGTCCTCCTGACACCTGATTTATCTCGCACATCTGCACTGACCTCTCCAAAACAGTCTGATTTCTTTGTTTTCCCAAGGAAGAGCTAGCCTGAATGCTGTGGTCATTTATTGTCATCAGTACATGCCAATTCCTCTATTTTCTGTTTCTCTGTGGGAGGTAGGTCATTGTCTCTGACCTCCCAGGGAAGTCAGAAGGAATGGCCTGAGCACATCGTGCAGTCTCTGTGTGCTGCAGGGATTTGGATGTGGGTTCATATATGTTGAGAGCCAGAACTTGATAGAAAAATGTAAAGATCTGTTTTATTGTTACTGTTATTATGTATTTAGCCACTTCTTGATACTGGTAACAGAAATTGCCAACATCAGTATCAGAGTGGAGATCAACTGTATTAATCCCGAATATTTTTCTTTAGCAGTTTCCTTATTAGAACAAAGCTATTTCCCACTTCCCCATTCCCCCATCCCCTGAAAGGTCTGTAAAATGAGATCATTTTAGAAGTGGAAAATTTTAATAGCAATTTTAATATGGGACTGTGCTCCAACTGCTCCTGTATGAAACTGTTGGACTTTTAAACTCAGATCATCTTAGTCATAAAACAGTTTCCACACAGAACAATGTGCCTGATTCTCTAGTGCCTTGCACAAATGTAACAGGATATACAAGATGCAAAAGTGAGTAAAAACTCTTCTGTTCCAATCTGCAAGTTTACACTTACTTTTAACCAATACCAGTCATCACTTTTAACCAATACCAGTCATCACGTAGCATGTACCTGTTGGCATGTTAGCCGTGCTTGTGCTAATAAGCTGAGCAGAATGCCTGTGTGTCCAATTACTTTTTCCAAATCCTTAGCCTTGTATCAACGTTAGCTATCTAATTATCTACAAGTTCCTTGCAGCTGTTCACTTTTGCTGACATCACTGTCTTCATTCCTTCTCCCCTTTTTTTTTTTTACAATAATGACTAGATAGGCAACACAACAGGAGGTAAAGCTTTAGCCAAAAGCTGTTGCAGAACCTGCATGTTGGAACAGATTCCAGCTGCATGCAATGTCCCAGATGTTCTTGTCCCAGTGAGTCAGGATGTTTTTCTATTGGTTGCTGTGACCTGGGACCAGCTAAAGCAGCCCTACTGAGAATCCAGGACAATCGCTGTGAATGTGGCAATACAGAGTGATTTATTTCTTCCCCTGCCTGTAAATATGTTAGAACACCGTGTCAGAAACAGGACATGAAATTAGAAGCTTGCTAGCCATGTGCAGAGACATAGGTGGTTGCCAGCGAGGCTTCTTTTTGTTGGGTCAAACTATAGGCACCTGCTGGAGAAAGTTGTGCTGGACCTTTTTTTAGAAACACTTTGATATGAAAACATTTGTCAGGTCTCATCTTCATCTTATATTTTATTCAGTCTTCCTGTAAGATGGTAGCACTGGAACTGAAACCAGTGTGGAGTATGGGATTTAACCTGCATTTGTTGGGATTTTTCTGGTAGATAACTGGACAGTTGTAAAGCATTGTAGTGTAGATTTTGTTCTAGTATAAGTTCAGCAGAGTTTTATGGCACCTTTAGAAAATAGCTAGAAAGTAAGTCATACGTAAAAATTAACCAAGCTGAGGGTTTAAATACGTTCTGTATCTGCTAGACATGAGCAGCCATTGTCTGCTCCCTGTGGAGTTTGAAAAGCTTCATTCTTGCAAAACAGCCAGTGTACACCTGTTGTTGGTAGTGCCACCTGAGCTGCCTTTTCCATCTTGCACTACCGTGGTTTTGCATCAACCGTGCTCTCACTTCTGTCAAATGTGGGATTTAAGGAGTGTACATCTTCCACTTGCAACTTTTTGAGTTTATTCATCAATACAAAAAGCAGTCATCATGATTTTTGTGCTTCACACAGACCATTTGTAATAGCAATCCAGAAAGACCCTGAGAACAGAAATCAGCCTGTTTCTGATGGCACCAGGCAGAAGAAAATACGGGTTGCTCTGATGCTTGCTCCTGCTCACAGGTACAATTCATTCAGCTGATGAAATGGAAGGGACTAGATAAATTGACAAGCCGGTGTTCTGCTGGTTTTTTTAACACATCTTAACACCAGGAATGGTTCTCCTTACGTGTTCGGATCTGAATGTGAGGTCTCTAATATACCCTTGAGGGAAATAAATTTAGCAATAGAAATACTGTTTCAGCTTTCCTGCTCTTTGGGCACATACACAACATTGTACTCATGAGGTGGTGTTTCAAAATTAAATCCAAATTCTTTATGTGATTCAATGCTAAAGATGGACTTGAACATTAAAAAATGTTTGAATATTACTATTTACTGTTTGCCAATTCTCTTAAAAAATTCAGGTTTGATTTTGAAGTCCTTATCTTTGTATGTGATACCGTGCAGCAATTAGTATATGATGTTTAATGTCCAGATAAACAGAAATTACTAAAATGTTTGTAGAAAGCTGCCATGGGAAGACAGGGAAATAAGAGATAGTTAATACAAATTTCCTCAGGGAACATGAGAGGGCTGTGAAGACAGGATGTGGGTTTATTTGAATGGAAGATTGCTAGGAAATTGAATTTTTTTCTATTTTAGGCAAAATTAAAAGAGCAATATATCAGTACTTGAATTATTAAAATGAGAATGAAGCACTAATTGATGAACTTGATCCTACTTAATGTTGTAGCTTATAAAAATATAGAAAGTGAGCTTGAACCATAACCTAATAAAAATGTAAATCTATACATTTGTATAAATCTTTTTAGGATCTTCTGTAAATATAAAAGCGTCTTGTTTATACAGTTGCTTGGTCAAAGCATGCTTTGTCTGTAATTGGATTACTTCTTACCAAATGACTTCAGCAAGCAAAAAAGCATTATGTCAGCACGATATCCTGGAGAGTTGTGTAGTGCACTTTGAAAAGGGCTAATTAAAATTTAAAATTATTTAAGTAATAATTTAATTATTTAAAATTAAAAAGAAAACATGCCACCATGTTTTTTTTTAATCTGCAAAGGTATCAGCTTCTGTAAACCCAGGGTTTTATCAAACTGTGTTAACTAGAATTTTGAAATTCTTCAAATTTTGAAGATTCTCAATTTTGCTTTATTTTTACACAGAAAAATAATTTTTGATCCATAGTTGTTTTTTCCTATCAGCTTTTTCCCGTGTCCAGAGATCCATGCTGCAAATTCCAAATGTGTATACTGAAGTGAATAAAAATCAGGATCTTCAGTATTAGAACCTAAAAATGTAAATAGCACTTACATGGTATCCAAATTCTTAGTATCAGTATTTAGCTGTAGTAACTAATTCTTACAGTGATGCCAGCAAATCTTTCGGGGAAGGGGAGCACGTAATCTGTAAATTAGGAAGTATGGCTGTGCAGAGGTAGAACTACTGGTGTTCCAAGAATGAAGTGTAGGCTCAGGTTCATCGGAGCACTCACATATGTGTTTACCTCAACTTGCGGAGTCTGCTGATGAGACTCTCCGTGTTTCTAAAGTTTGGCACACATTTTTATGCTCCTGTGAAATCAGTCCTTAGCAAGAGCAGATACTCTTATAGCTT
This sequence comes from Lepidothrix coronata, assembly GCF_001604755.1. Classification (NCBI taxonomy): domain Eukaryota; kingdom Metazoa; phylum Chordata; class Aves; order Passeriformes; family Pipridae; genus Lepidothrix; species Lepidothrix coronata. The sequence goes on along the minus strand of NW_016690415.1, from coordinate 527,202 downwards.
TGTTCGAAATATGCACTTTGTGAGACAATCTGTCTTTTCCTGGTTTTATGCAATTTACGTTGTATTTAGAAGACCAGACAAAGTTAGAGAATTCTTTTTTTTATTATTATTTTTTGCATTGCAAAAGGGAAAGTGAGAAAGAAGAGTAGTTCAGCTGCACATTTCAGCATGTGAAAGCATTGCTTAGGTTTGTAAAAGCCGTGTATTTGCCATCAAGCTCAAAGGAACTCATTTGAGCACAAGCAGGTCACATTATATAAATTTATATCGTTCCATCTGTACTCCCTGTACACTCAACACTCCTCCAGGGAACTGGAGGCATAGGAGCTCTGAGTATGCAAGGAAATAAATGAATTTACCTAAACACTTTAGGAATACTGTGCTTTTAAACCCCAAATTATGTTGTCTATATGTAATTTTTAGTATTAAGAGAAAATAGACAGTAGCCTTATTAAGCAGGTGCAATACTTACAAAGGGCTAAATTATGGAAACAAGTGGTGTGTGTTTGTACATCACTGAAAAATGTGCACTCTCTGAAAACTGACTTTTATAGCACTGGGATCTTATTACCTCTCTGAAATTATAATGTTGGTGTAATTTTATAACCATTTATTATACATTATGAAACAGGATTTGGGATTTCCTAAGAACCAAAAGGAGGAGAGGGGAAATTGTAAATCACATAGACTAGTGGTATGTTGTTTTACATGGCAGAAGTAACCTAAAACACCTTTACAAAGCCATACAAGTTCTGGATTATGGAAAGAAAAAATCTCTTGCCCTTGGTTACAGACATAGTTTAGTCTGAAATTTCCTATGGTGACATGAAAATGCTTACTTCACTGTTCAGTGTTTGCTTTGTCTCTTGTATTTTCTTACTGGATTTTATTTGTATTCTGATCATGAAAACATTCCAAATTAGCAGTATTTGGCTTGAAATTGTATTCTTTTGAAAATAACTTTTAAAATGGAGAGGGTTTTTCATTCACTTCATTCACTGTACAGTCTGAATGAGATCACACAACATGATCTGCTCTGACTTAATGGAGAGTTCATACAAGCAGAAGATTATGGGAAAAGGTTATGTTGAGGATTAATTGTTCAGTCATAAAAAAATTTGAACAGTCAGACTAAAAGTTCCACTCACATATTTCTTCCCTCCATCTGCACTGGGGGGTCAATGGAGTAGGGCTGCCAAGTACGGTGTATCTGGCTATCCTACTCCTGGAGGGGTTTGTTGGTGGGGGTTTTTTTTCTTCTGTTAGATAATGACACACACGTCATCTTCCTATCTCTCTTTGTTTTTTTTTTTGTCTTGTGCTCAGACTCCAGAATTAACTGAAAGCCAGAAATAATCAAATTTGTTGAACAGAAGGCTCTTTGGTTGTTTCCCTGTTTGACTTCTAGCAAAGGCGCCGAGGGACAAACTCGAACTTTGAGACAACTTAGTCAAAAGAGGCTTGAGCCAGTCAGGCAAGACCTGAAACAAAATTGCTCAGAATTGAATCCCAGTAGGAGGAAACTCATCTTAAGTCAGTTACAGAAGTTCTGTGGTTTGATTTTTGTGGTGTTGGTTGGTTGTTTTTTTTTAAAATTACAAGCCTGATAAGAAGTCTTGTTACACAACTAAGAGCAGAATGCAGATCACATTGTACTCCAAACAGTACAGATTTTCTCAAGAGAGTTGCAGTTGTTCCCGTGCTTTGACAAGGAGTGCTCACACAGGTAATGGCTGTAGAGCAAAGGCATGTGCGTTTTCTTCTCTGTGACTTTCCACTGGAATTGGGAGTGTGAAATTGTGACTCTCCCTTTCTGAGTGCCTGAGGATTTTGCTGTTAGGCTTTGTGAGAGGGGTGGATATGTACCTCGGCACCTTTGCACAGCTGTTGGAAGAGTTTCTGGTAATACCAAAGTGGCAGTACTTTGGATGTGTCGCTTAGTGACAGATTTAAGAGCTGTTAAGCAAGTGGTATTCAGTCTGTAATCCATCCTACTGATGGATACTGATACCAGGCCCAGGGAGAAGGAGGTCTCTCAGGATGGGACCCAGGATAGCCAAGCTTCTGTGAAGGGAGTCACCACCATAGTCCACTTGCTGGAGCAAGTGCTGTCTTGTGTCCAGCTTGAGGGAGGTTGGTTATCCTCACACACTCATGGCATGTTCATAGGACAGAACGGTCTTTTGAAGAATATTCTTTTTTTCAAAGATTAAAATAAAACTGTGGGTGAACTTTTATGTTGAAGTCACTGAATAAATTACAGTATTGTCAATGTTGAAATCAGAAGGGGTTGTTTCACTCCTTCCAGAGCCATGCTGCAGCTCCCATGGCGGCTCTAACAGAGCCCTGTAACCTTAACCAAGTCTTTTTCCCAAAGATTTGCTGGAACCCAGCACTGAGCTCTAAACTGAGGCCAATGTGAGTTTGACCCCCATGTAAAGGAGGCTCTTTCCAACTCTTTCACAACTCTTATCCTTTCTAAGTTAGTGTTTTATTAGTAGACCTTTATAAAGGGGGCATCACCTCATTGCTGTTCCAGGGGCATTTCTAACATGGCACCAGCCACCCCTGCATTTGCAAGGAGCCAGATATTATCTTTGTCAGTAGCGGTGTTTGGGGAATATTATTTTAGATTTAGACCTCTACACTTCACCTAACGCTGCAGTTCACAGCAGATTAAGTTGGCATAAGCTTGTGCTGCTGTTGAAGAAGCTCTTCCTACCCACCAGAGAGGTATCCCAGGTTATGCCTAAAGCATATTGCCTGCTGGGTTTGTACCTCTGCTCTTTCATGTGGCAGGCATGATAATACTGCCTTTATCTCACCCTGTCTTGGCTGGGGTCTCATTAAGATCTTATAAGACCTGCTGCATACATTGTTCTTCCTTTTTTTCCTACCAGTCTTGTTTCAGAGAATATAAAGTAAATTTAAGTTCTTTTAAAAACATTTTTTCTGGATTATTATTTTTAGAACCAGAGCATTTCCTCTTTAACTTCAGTGTAAAATTGCTGAGCTTTTAATTTGCTCTGCATTGCACTTAATATATATTTTCACTGTGTATTTTTGATATATTAAACAATAAAGGTTTTGTTAATCTAGATTTAACTAGAAATTAACCATGAAAGTAAAATGTTTTTATAAAATTGCAAAGTCCATAACATCCAGCAAATAATATGTTTAGATCAGAGACATTTTTAATTATACATTGAGAAATACTATACCTCTGAAATTTATTACCATTTGGTAAATTCAGTACATTAATGGATATCATGATTTAAAACTGAATATGAATAAGCAGGAGACGAAGTTCTAGACATTGAGTTTGCTTGTATGCAAAACCTGAATTAGTTTAATTGATAGGAGTTTTAAAAAAAAATCAGCCTAATGTAGTTTAAAGATGTGTGGAACTATTTAATAGGCAAGTTTAAAAAGAAAAAAGCTCACAGAAAAGTGGAAATTAGTTTAACTTAACCACCAAAGAGCTGTGTTCTCCACTGTGCTAAGGCAGTGCTGTCTAGTGGGTGCCTGTGAAGCCCCGTAGCCCTGCAGGGGCTGAACTCGTGCAAGTACAAGGCACCAGCAGAAGCCGTGTGTGTATATGGATTTTCCTGCTTTAAACAGCAGCGCTCCAAGCTGTTACACTTACAGGCCCGCTGCCAGGTTGGCAGTGGTAATTCCATTTGGTTTTTCCTGCCTTCATCTGCACTAATTTTGGGAACTAGTATCCTAAAGACTATTCTTTTGTTCCTAAATGAGCTAATGAAGAACTCATCTTCCCTCTGGTTTTGGTGTTAAACTTACAGCCCTAATACTACTGCATGTAGTTTATCTTAAGAATTTGTAGATGCCAGTTTCAGCGCTTTAAACAAAGAGCAGCTACTTTGCCTCAGCACAGAATCCCTTCAAATCTTGTGGAGTACCTTGAAAAATAAAGACCTTTTTGACTTTTACCTCGTACCAAAATCTTTTATTCCAAATCACGCCTAAAAAAGTGGGGAAAACAAAGCACATGGTAGCGAAGGGAGGAGAGAGAGGCAGCAATGCGATACTTTCTTCCCTGGGCTCCCCTCTCCCAGGTTGATAAGTGTGTGTGCACAGACCATACACAGCTTGGAAGTCTTGTGAAATCCCTGCAAAAGCTTTTAGTTGGCCACCTCCCAGAGTCCTCAGTTCCTTTTAAGAGACTTTCAGATTTTCTGCTTTCTCACTTCTACATCCATACATGAAAGTCAAAGCTGACTGCTGCTCCAATAGCCTGGCTACAGTCTCACACTGAGCTGCAAACACATCATCTTGCCATTTTTAATCAAGCTGCAGTTCTGCCTGCAAAGGATGGGCATGATCCAGGTATTTCTGCATGCTGTAAAGCTGTTGTGTCCTTTCATGGACCACTGGGAGTCCCTGGAGGGAGGCAGGTGCACTGCCAGTGGTGTACAAGCTTTGTGCGTGACATTGGCGAGCACCTGATACCTGTGCTGAAGAGAAAGCATAGGCTGATATCCCCTGTGCATCCTACCACGGAGATGAGGCCTGCACAGCACTGCTCAGGTCTTGGAATTACAGGGAAAATTAAGCTTAAAACCTTTGTATCAGCACAGTGTGTCTCTGAAAACTCTGTGTTCAGCTGAGGAGCAAGAGCAGTGACAGGCCTCCAAGGTGGTGCTCTGTTAGGCAGCACAAATAACAGCTCTGTTGCCTGACTGGTTGTTGTATTTCCTTGTATGTTTGAAGGAAGGCTTAGAAGAGAAGATGTTGTGTGTAGATGCTACTCCTTTGCAGTCTGGTTGGATTCTGCCCTCTGGGGGCAGCCTGTGGGCCAGCACAGCACATTTAGATAAGGTGCTTCCATGGACTTGAACATAGCAAAAAAAAATGGTTTTTATAAGAAGCAGCCACTTTCTCTTTTCTGTTTCTTAAAAAAAAAAAAAAAAAAAACAAAAAAAAACCAGAACAAAATGCCACAGTTCAGGCTTTTGCCAGACTCCCACTGTCTCCCTTTAGCACTGAAAGCTGGGGAGAACTCCAGAATTCAGAGGACCTTGGCCATAACTCATCAAAAAAACCCTGCAATCTATTGCTACTGAAAATGTTTTAGCACTAGATCAAAACCACGCAGACTTGGGCTCTCCAAAATTCCTCTTAAGAATTTTGCTGTTACTTCATATGAAAAAAACTGTTAAAATCTTTGTGTCTGCATCTGAGTCAATTCTGCCTGCTGATCCAAGAGCATTGCAGTAGACTTCAAATATCTAGGGAGTCATTCTCAGTACAAGTCAGGACACTCCAAACATTTCAGATGTTTTTCTTACATTAAAAGCATTGACAAAACAAGCAATGTGTCTATTAATGCCTAAAAGTTAATGAAAATAATTGAGTTAAAATACTGAGATGTATCTGCTTGCACTCAAAACTTTAAAGAAAGACTACTGAATTCTTGATTTGCTAAGCACAAGCTCCTGAGTTTTAATAATGCACTAAATGAGCTTTGGACAGAGTAACATTTAACAAAAATCAAGAAAGATTTTTTTTTCCTCAAGTTATTCAAGTAATTCAGGTAATGAATAATTTGTTTCTGGTCACTGGATTTTAGAATGAGTAAATCTCATCCTCTCACACTTCTAATATTTATTGTTTATATGGAAAAAAGTCTTTACTGCTTTTTCATTTCCCAGTGAATGTTCAGTTTGCTAGCTACAGACAATGTTTCTTGACTTTAGATTGCAGAATATGCTTTGATAATTTTACTTTTCTCCATGTGAATCCTGGTTTTCTGATTATTAGTTTTTTCTAGCTTCAAAAATGCTTTTGTGCAATTTCCATTGATAAGGTTGAATAAAACTTGCAAGAAAAAATCTAAGTCAATTCCCAAGTAAAAATTAAGTACATGAAACAACCATGAAGATAAAGTATCATAAGTCAGTTCATTGCTGAATTAAATTTATTTATAGAACATGTTGATTAGCAAAGAGCAGTCATCTTTGTTAAAGTTACATTTAGTAGCAAACCACTGTGTTTTAGTGTCACAAGTGACAAAGCAATTTTTCTCCAGAAAAAGCGCAAATGGAAAACAACATTTAAATAAATCATTTAAACCAAGATTTTCTCCTTCTGTTTAAGCCCCTCCTGCCTGGTACATTACTGTTATGTTCAGGGATGTTCAGGACAACAGACATTCCTCATGGGAAGCAGCTAGGTTCCAAAGTGTCAACTGAATAAATGGGAAGTGAGCAAACTCATAGGACTTTCTAAAAACTAGCTCAGGTATTGACCAAAAAAAAAAAAAAAAAAAAAAAGGCAAAGAAATACTATTCTCTACTGAACTAGAATTTCAGCAGTTTAGAAGAATCATTTTCTAATCTGGCTCACATGCCATAGTTAAAACCAGGTTTCTGTTGGTTTGCTTGTTTATCTTAGAGGGCTTTTACTTCTTAACCCTCAGAGCAGGTTATGTCTGTACTGAGATGACCATGATTGAATAGGAATCTCTTGAAATCCTAAAATACATTATTACAGAAACAACAGTCTTTGAATGAAAAACTACTTTAAATTATCTCAAAAAAGCAAAAAGCAGCTAATTCTCTATTTGGGTAATGCCATTCAGCTACCATTGGCTCCCAGGCGGTGTGTTTAACGGGTCTCCTATAGCTTTGTCAGCTTGCATTTTTGTTAAAAATAGATGGTAATTAAACTACATAGCAAAGAACCTTCCTTTGATCTTTGTAAATGAATGTATACATACAAACTATGCATTTTCACACAGCTGCATACTGTATCTTGAATAGGTTCAACTCCAACCTTTCCCCTAGGTTAGCAACCCCCGAACTTCAGGAGCTGGAGGTACTCCCATCTCCTTTAGCATTTGTTGGTCATCTTGTTTCTGCTCCCCAAAAACCCAAGATGCAGGATGGAGGAATGCTGAGCAGCAGGGCCCCAGGAGCAGAGTCAATGGGGACCTGTGGCCAAGGCCCGGACCTGGAATGCTCTGGGAGACCGCTTGGGACTCCCAGGCCCAGCATGGCCAAACACAGGGATGTGGTATCTGTGCTGGCTCTGCCACAGCTGCTCCAGCCCCTCTTGCTCAGCATCTTGGACACTGGGGCAGCCGAGTGGGACCAGCAGCTGCTCTCACACAGGGTCAGTAGGAGTTTGCAGCAACATTTGGTCAAACTGTGCCAGGGAGGAGCCACTGCACCTGGGCTGGGACAGTGTTTTTAGCCACCCTACCAGCCTGGTTTCGTTCTACCCATCACTTCCCCATGGTGCTGTGCGGCACTTGGGAGGCATGGATGGCTCCTCAGGGGTTGTGGTCTTACTACTGAGACCTGCTGCCCTGGGCAATACAGTGCTCAAAACACTCAACCCTTGATCCTGATCCTTGCTCGGACTTCAGGGCTGGGATGTGGAAGGGATGAAGGATCAGAGCTTGGTGTTAGCATACCTTCTGTTGGAAGGGAGTAGGAAAGATGGAAAATGGATGTCTTGTTCTTGTAGCTGGTGCAATTAAAGGAGAAAGATATTGCATGCAACATTTCTTACTTAAATTTTGAGTTGTTGCTGTAATATACATCAGCCCAATCTACAAAATGAATGAAATGTGTTTCTTACACTTTATCCTACAGGAAGAAAGACCTAAAAAGTAGAAGTATTGAGAATATCCTTGCTTTAAAATAAAGCAAGCCTGGAGTCAACAACAAAGAAAGATTTTGTTTATATGCAAACTATTTAAATATTTGATAGCAGTATGAAGGCAGTAGTATTCTTATCTATCCAGAGATGTGCACTCATCTAGGTTATGTTGAATTGAAAAATATTTTTGCAGTATGTATTTGTATTTGATGGGCTAAGGCCTTTAATTTTATATTCTTTACAAGAATTAGTGTGGCAATTATGTTTTTCCATTTATTGAGCTCCCTACCCATGCTAAGTTGTCCACTTGCATAAAGAATATTTCCACTACTTCAGAGGTTTTTGGGTGGTGGTTTTCAAAGGGGACCTGCCCCAGAGGGTTCCACAGGGGTGCCCAGCATGGATGGGAGACTCCCTGGAGCGGGGCAGGTCACCCTTACCAGGATGTTGCCTGTCACTGCAACAGACAGACACGGATCCATTTCCCTGCAATCTGCAACTGCCCAGTGGGCCCGGGGTAGCTCCAGCTGCAGTTCCTCAAATCAAAGCTCTGACTGACACAGTCGGACCTTTGCTGTCACTTACTATCACAAAGTTAAATTTTTACGAGAAAGAGCTTCCAACTCTGGCACTGATGGAAATACTGAATACTTTTAATATATATATATATTTGGAAAGTATTTGAACAAAGTGTTTTGTCTTTTTTTATACAACTTTTAGCCAAATAGAAGTATTCTGATTATTACTTCTGTGGATATCTGTCCACCTGTAAATAAGCTCATATATTCAGGTACATGAACCTGAAGGAAAAAAATAATAAAGACTGTTCAGTGGCTATGCGCTTTGCTAGCTCTTGGTTCCTTTGTACATAAGAGGTAACTGTTTAAATGTTGGGGGGGGTTAATTTAATTGTTGTTCCTCTAAAAAAAAGAAGAAGAAAAAAAACTTTTGACTTTGTTTTCTCTTTTCTGAGTTAATACAAAGATTTTCTAACTTTTTACTGCAGAAATGGATAAATACCTGGTGCTAAGTGAATGTGAGTCAAACTGGCCATAGCAGGCACACCAGTTAGAATGCACTTTTCCTGTGGCACACAATGTATTTTCTCAGAAGGGACCTTCAAAGAACTGTCAGATGTTTACATTTCTTCTTGTTGCCCCAAATAGTTTTGAATATTGAAATAACTCCCAAAAATCAAGTCATGATCCATTACTGATGAGATGAATCCTTACATTTAGGTATCTATGACAGCTTTGTACAAATACCATTTTAGAGATAGTTGAAATATTGGGCTTTCATACTTTGTAATGCTTTGATGTGACAATAAATATGCTGTTGCTATCTAGTCTAACCTCATTGTAGACCTGTAACTCCTTGTTTATGATTATGTCATGGTTTGCACTGGCTTGAATTCAGCCAAATACTGACTGTTCAGCTGAAATACTCCGACTGTTATGATGTCCACAAAACGTTTATTAAATGCACTTATATCAGACTGCTGCGGAGTATGTCAAATTATTCATGTAATAAACCCCTTCTGTATAACTTTTGTTACTTGTTTATGTGAACTTTAGTTCTTTTACAGACATGAATGTCAGCGCATCAACCAAGGACCAGCTGGAGTCAGTGAGAACCTTTGCATCGACTTCATTACAAACAGGACTGATTTCCTTCCCTTTGATCAGAAGGACGATATTTAGACACGATGAGTAAGACACACAGGACAGGAATGTTAGAATTTTAAGCTTTGGCCCTGTGAATTTGATGTGCAGCCTTTAGCTAGTGACTGTGGTTTGCCACTTCCAGGCTCATGCTGGTCTTCCTGGTCATTATGCTAACAACACTTCCCCTGTCCTGCTCTTCCCTGGTAGCCAAGGAGCAACCTCCATGTGCACAACAAGGAACATTCCTGACAGGCAAAGGATCATTTGACCAGGGTATGCCTTTCTCATGGTAAAGCTAATGAATCTACTGCTTGAAAGTCGCAAGTTGGAGAGACATTCCTGAAACAGGGAGTAGTTTCTTAAAAAAAAATAAAAGTATAAGCTAGTATAATTTCCGTCCAATTCTCAACTCCCCTTCTAGCTTTGTTAGGTCATATTTAGATTTTCCTTTGGCTGATGCATTCCTAACCACTGCTGCAATGCCAACTCCAATGTAAATAGCAAGGCTATTAAATTTAATGAGTGGTTTTATCACTCTTCTTCTGTTCACACTTTCCTCCCTTCAAGCAACACTTCCTCGCCACACACACACACGCTTGGTCATCCGTCTCCAGTGAAGATCTGTAAACTAACCTGTTCTCTAAGCCAGAGGCAAAACAGCTTGGGCCAAGAGGCCCTGCCCTGCTGCCCAGCAACATGCATGGGCGCTATAGCTGGACCTGTCCAAACCATCCCCTCCTGAACGTGCATTTGATCCAGCAGATTCCAGGTGCTGCTGGAGTGAGCGGCGCACCTTGTAGCTTCTATTGGAGGAGCTGGTTGTCTTCACAGCCCCACTCCTCGCAGGCAGGTACCCAAAGCTGTCTGACTTGTTATCATTAGAGCAGGGAATCCTATGGGTGATTGCTGTAGATATAAAAAGGAAGGGATTTGAAGTCAGCAAGAAAGCATTTTTAGTCATACTTGCAGAAGTTCACAGAATATTCTGAGTTGGAAGGGACCCACAAGGATCATCAAGTCCGACTCTTCAGTGAATGGCCCATCCAGGGATCAAACCCACAACTTTGGCTTTATTAGCACCATGCTTTAACCAGATGAGATAATCTCATATTTCAGATTAAATTCCACTAATTAAATGTCACTTTAAGAGATAAGAATCTCTGCTGTAATTGATGTTTCTGAAGCCAGACAGGCTGTTAGATTTCTCTTTATTCAAACAATGTTTTCTACATTAAAGGTTTTTGTTGGGATTTCAACCCAAAATTCAATACCTATGCTCCCCTCTGTCCACTGCTGCATGAGTTTTGTCTCTTTCTGAGCCCATTCTGAACACTTTCAAGAAGTGACTACCTTGGTTTAGAACATTTCACATCCTCATTTACTTCCTATAGAAAATTTTGAGACAGAATTATTCCTTCTCTGCCTACATCAGTAACTTCCTCTAAACTCATTTGTTTTAGCTGAAATAATTCACTGCATTCAAATTTAGACTTCAAATACTCTTAGCTGAAAGAAGACAATTTATGTTGAAATGTCCTGTGCATTTTGTATTTCGCATGCTGCCATTGTCTTGTTTTATGCCACTGCCTTTGAGTCCTGTTCTCCAAATGTGGCCTTACAGAATCATTATATTATAATATTATTTCTGCTGTGAGGTCCTAGTAGAAATCCACTGCACCAAAAGCAACTTTTTAGCAATGAAAATGTCACTTAGAGAACAATAATATTATTTTGGTGCCCTTAACTGAACACATTTTTTTCTAGTTTATTTGCTTAAACTGCCAACTTTTTTCCTCCCTCTCCCACACACTCATTTTTATGATGCCAAGAAAAATATTTCAGTTATAAAAATTGTCATATTGGTTTGAAGACTAGGCTACATTTCTCTTTTTGGCTAACAAAATAAAAAGCAAACATTATGCTAAGATTTATGTTCTAAATTTAGCCTTGAAGAGGAAAGAGAAATAATTTGCACCTTCCTGAATTATACTCTCTTGGTTTATCCCCAGATGATACCAGTGTGAACAGATGCAGGTTTTTGGTTGTTTTTTGGGTTTTTTTACAATTTCTAGGGAAGGAGAAGAGTTTTCAAATACATTTATTTCAATGCAAGGCAAATGACAAGTAAATTTCTTCTGACTGTCTCAGCTTTGCCTTGTGGTGACTGTAGTACAAACGTCTTGCTCTGAGACAAGACTTCATTGTTTGCCAGGCTGTAAAAACAAAATGAAATTTACGGATTATGAGAAAGGGAGGAACCACTACCAAGGACTGGATTAACCACCAGCATTGTTTTTAACCAAGAATCTGCAATAGCTCCAAGTGTCTCAGTCTGACTCTAACCACCGCTAGTCTGCCAAACATTCATTTCAGCATTTTTCAGTAGTATGTGAACATTCCCCTTTGGCTATTGGCTAAACGCAAACTTACTCTTCCTTCCCTGACTTTTATACTTTTATATTGTTGGCTTTGCAGGCTTTTTGTCTTTCCTTCCTAACACTATAAGCAGCATTTATACATGTAAAGGGAAAAAGGGAAAATAACTACAAAGAAAACAGTCCTTTTTAGGGGAGATGAGGTTAAAAAGATGTGCAGCCTGAAACTGTATTACATCCAACTGTTAACAAAAGCAACTCAGTGCTCACCAGGTGGGAACTGAGCATTCTCAAGATCAGAAACATTTTTTTCACTGGAGGTACAAACTTATCTAGTGCTGACCTCCTGTGGTACGCAAGGAATCTGCAGTCGCCAAAAATAGTAGCCGAGAGTCAAAAGCAGGCGAGGTTGGAGAAATACCAGTAGGCTGGTAACTCGTGGAACACAAAGGGCCCGTCCCAGAGGAATACACACACCCCACACCCCTTTAAGTTTTCGTGTTTAACTCTTGAGCGCACAAAATCCCACACCTTACCCAACACTTAAACATGGTGAATAGATCAGGTAAAACCAGTTCTTAAATTTGAGGATTTATCTAAATTTGCAAAGATTTATCAACAGCTTTAGCTGGGAATTTTGTCAGTCACCCTTGCAGATCAGAGCTGTGCTGTGTTTGTACCATCACCGATGCTGAGTTATCTGAGTGTGTGCAAGACATGGAGCATCCCTCTCTCATTACTTGTGGTTGGGTGCATTTGACTAAGTAATCTGTGAAAGTCCAGCTCTCTTGTCTCTAATAACTTCCTTGTTGCTCCATTTCCCACCAGCACACCAACACCACAACTGTCACAGTGATGTATATGTGTTGCACATCTCCTTTATTCACTCCTCTAAGCACTTGTCCATATCACTCAAATCACTTCACCCATTCCATTTAGGCTCCAGATGATGAGAAGATGACTTGGTAAGTGGGAACCCAAATATTTTTAATAACATCCCTCAATGGTGAGCCCATTGAAGGTCACAGGAAACAGACACCAGTAGCTCTACCTGGAGTGAACTGTCAAAACCTGACGGCCGTGACAAGGAGGACAGAATTAATCACATTCTTAGCCCACTCTAAAGTCCAGTTGCACCAGGTACCCTTTCATTTTGGTGCATCTATACCTGTCCCACTAGACTGCTTCCCTGTCCCCAGGACACACCTCACCCACTCTCCAACCAGTGCAGAGCATCCACTACCCTCAAAGCCACAAGACTCTCACTGACAGTGCCCATACAAGCATTCAACAAAAAGGGTGCTCTGAGTCCTACCTCAGAAGAGGGACCAATTTTGTTCCTGCAGCCTTGCTCTTTTAGCACTGGCAGAAAAAGCACTATGTATAAAGCAGGCCTTCCAAGTGTACCCTCCAAAATGGGAGCACAATAAGGATGTCTTCATCTTCCCACACAGCTGGAACTGCTACTTAAACACAAACATGAGCCTTTATAGCTGCAGATCTTGTGCTTTAAAGTCTCACCCCCTCACAGTGAGTAGAGAGCAAGCCACCCTCAGCAATCACTGCCAGATACGCTTTTAAGTTTTTTAGGCCATCAACACACCTTCTATCCATTTTGGAGCAGAAACTGTCTCTTTATTTTGGTTCTCCTTATTTCTCCCCTCTTTTCCGTAGTTTGCAGGTTCCCTGGTCTGGTGTATATTAGTATCACCACTGTTATTTCCCGTCATGTCTGAGGTATGAAGTTAGCAAAGTGGTGACTCACGTAACCAAGTTTAGCCTGAGTTTTTAGCCAGGGCTGACCAGGCTTTTTGCAGGGCTGTAGTGCAGAGGTTTCTCCTTAGAGACTCAAATAATGTCCTCTTTAGGAGGACATAGAAGGGGCTGGTTCCTTCCTTCTGGTCACAGACCTCTTGACCTGTGAAACCAAACAGGATATAGAATAAGGGAAGGAAGGAGGAAGGGAAATGTTTACTTCCACAGCTGTGTAAAAGTCAGAAATTTCCAAAAATATCTGTGAAATCCCACTCCCAGGCCACTTCTTTCTTGGGTTCTCTTTTCTTTAAATGTTTGTGTTTTCTCCCAGAATATTGGTGAAGAGTTTTGGCATTTCAAACTGAACTTAGACCATGTGGCTCGCTACATGAGGTGATTTTCTGAGGTGATTTGCTGCTTCCGAGAGTCAGCAGCAAAATGAGAAGTACAATCCCTCACTGAAGATGTTTCATATTTAGAACAGGCACTTGATAAAGATGTATCCTGCACTGCACTGCTACAAGACATGTGGAGGGAGGCAGACTGGGTGTAGTGTCGGGGCAGGGGAACTAGAAAGCTATCAGAGGAAAGCAAGATGAAAGTGGAAGGGAAATGAAGTAAGTGGGTGATAAAATAATTCTGTTATATAGGGAGAAAGCCAGAAGGATCAAAGGATCTCTTATTTGCATTTTATCCTCATTTCTGTTCCTTGCAGTTTCCTTCCTCTGCTGTATATTATTATCACCTCTATTATAAAACTTTCTGGTTGCTTGCAATTATCCTCCTTTAATCTCATGCTAGGCTCTTCCTCTTTGATCCACTGCAGTACATGCTTTCTTGCCATATGACTGACTGTGTGACTGCTGCATATGTATGTAAAAACATAGATTTATTTCAACTTCATTTCCCATTGTGTCTCCAGTTTAAGTCTCTCAAGTCCAGGCAGAGCTGTGTGTCCTTCACTAAATCCTTTCTGCCTACCTCAGTTAGGGTTGATTCAGCTCCCAGTAAAAATTTTACAAATGGAAAGTTCCTTCTATCATCTTCATTTTATTTTTGCACAACTTAACAGTTATAATTGTATACAATAAAAGAACACAATCTACAGAGAGGGATGCCTATCACACTCTTCGTGGCAAGGCTAAGCTGAGTTCAATAAAGAAGAGACCAATCTATCACTGGCAGACCTTTGATTCTTTCTCTTCAACTTCTGAAAAAAAAAACCACCTTCTCCTGCTGCTCACTCCCTCCCCTCCCTCCTACCACCTTCTCCTGGGACCACAGCTGCTTCTGTCCCTCCAAACCAGGCTTGACATCAGGGCTGGCAAGGCTGAAGCATTACTGAAGAAGGCTGAGACCTGAGGGCAGGGAGAATAGCCCTGAGATGACAGGGAACAGAACAGAGTCAGTCAGAAAGTCAATAGGGAATATGCTCCTTCAGAAAACAAGCTGGTGCTTCCTCCTCTGCTGGGAAGCAGGAGGCAAAGCAGAGATGCCCAGCCCGGTCTGGCCCCATCCCTCTGCAGAGGGAGGGCAGCTCCCCACTCAGGGGCAGCCACTCTCTCAAAGGGCTGACACCAGGCAAGACCAAGTGAAGCCCTATGTGCCATTTTTTCTCCTTCTCACTGATTTTGGGTCATACAGTCTTAGCTGTGCTCAGTCCTTCAGAGTGTATGAAACATACTGGTCTTGGATGGTAAGAAAGTCTCATCTGCATTTTTCTTCAAAGGAAACACTGAAAGAACAATCTGGATGGTCTGATGTAGTCAACTGCATGTATTTATCCCAAATTTATGAATGCTATAAGGAGTGTCAGAAAATACCAAAGTCCACAAAATGTTTAAGCAGTGTGAATATTGTTAATTAAACTTCTTGATTTTAAAAGGAACATAGAATATGATGGAAAGTTTCTTCTTTGCCTTGTTCACACAGGCTGAATTCCTGTCAAACAGCTACAGCGAGCTCAGGAAAAATGAGCCACTGAAAGGAGTTAGGAGATCACCTAAACTGTAACTCTTATCCTGGCCTACCCAAATCTTCCGTGAAGCAATACATCATCCAGAAAAATTGAGCTTTTGTTCTCCTCGGCTATAAAGAGCATCTGCTATTCATATCCTTCAGAATATCAGTTCCCTTTCTAGATTTATTCTGTGTCATTCCTTGACTTCCACATCCACAATTACAAACTCCCATCCATCACCACTCTATGCTGTCCTCACTATCCCCTTCCTTGTAAAGAGGAGAGCCATTTGAAATTTTAAAAGAGCAGCAAGTGATTTCATTTTGTTTTCCTTTGCATGAGTTTTGTGCTAATAAGCATGGAACAAAGTATCTGCAGAGATGAGAGTGACAAAGTGCATTTAGATTTTTTGCTGTAAGCTCTTGCACATGCAGCACTGTCTCTCTAGAATTAAACAGAGCCACAGTTGTTTCTTAAGCTGCTCTGCATTCAAATAAATCCAGTAGTAAGATGCAGCACCTCATTTTCTTGTATTCTTAGATCACAACATGACCTTGAACATCTTTACACTGCCACACTCACAGACTACACTGAAAACACACAAAGGATTTGCATATGTTAGTGAGTTAGAAAAGAGACCTCAGGATGTTGCTACTTCACATCCTTGACATGCACTACTCTCCTCAACATACTGTCATGTCTCAGATAACGCATCTTAGCCCTCTTTCTCTCTTTTTAAAATCTCAAACAACAGTGAGTTAATTGATGCCACTCTGTGCTCCCTGGTGATCCATTACAATTAGTCACACGCACCCCATCCCCCCACTCCCCAGTGATTGATTACATTTCCCTCTCAGAAATACACCTCACTTGATATATTGTTGGTTCTACCATCGAGAGCAAGAACTAGATCTTGCTCTGCAGAACCAAAAAGCCTGTGCTAAAACACCTTTTGCAGCTGTGAGTATCAACACCCACTCACCACGTTGCCTTTTTCAACCTTCTCTTTAGAAAGACGCATTAGTCAGACTCCTGAAATAAGCACCTTCAGGGCTTATTTTCCATTCTTGTGGTTCTCCTTTGAACTCAAGCCAGCCTGTGCCTTCCCAAAACATTAACAACTGTGGTAATAAATACATCTGATAAGGGTTCACAGAGCATTAGCATCAGCAAGTCAACAAATGGCTACCAAGTGTTGGAGAGCGCTACATGCAGAGGGTCTATCACAGATCGTGGAGGCTCTTGAAGACTTGCAAAGGGCAGCTGCCCTCCTGGGGAGTGTGGATGGGCACAGCTGACATGAATTGACTCACAGGGCTGGATGCCCCAGCTTAGAGACTTCAAAGACTTCAAGTTTGGTAGGGGGAGTAGGTTGTCTTCCTTAGTGATTCAAGTTTCTTATGATTAACTGATGAAAGAAGGGAAGAAAGAAGGAAAGAGACTCTGTTGGTTTATTTTTGCTGGGTAGTGGTGTTATGATTTCCTGGGCTTTAAGAGAAAAATAATGTTTTGCAGGCGTTGCTACTGAAATAATAGTGGTAGCAGTTACCACAGTTAGGCTGGTAAGAGGTATGGTGTGTGGCCAGTCTGTTAGTTCACAGCATGAACAAGAAGTTGTGGATGGGTTGTGGGGCTGGAGCCAGAATATGTAGAGCACTGATGAAATATGTGTGCAAATGTATTCTGTCTGATGTGGTGATGTGCCTGACACTCACAAAGGGGAGACAGATCTTCTAACTGTTGCTCCCATGAGACATGGGCTCTGGAGCTCTCTGCTCAGCCTCTCCTGTGTTAGCAGTACAAAGCAGAAGGGCTCTCACAGGCCGTTCTGGCAGCTTGGATTTCCTGGGGTGTCAGAAATTCCTGGGCAGCTTTTTGCTGCCAGAAGCCCAGAGTAGCAGAGTGCGGGGAAATCCCTTAGTGGCCTGCTCTCGCAGGGTGAGTGGACTACAATTCCCTGAGCAAGGTGTCCTCCATCATAAGGGGGAGAAGTGAACCATTAGCTGCTGAGGTCTGTCTTGGGTTTTGATGTTTTGTCTTCTGATCTTAAGGTGTGATTTTGAGTCTGTGTGGTGCATGTTTCATCAGGAATCAGGTTTCAGAAGCAGATGTGAGGACTTTTCTTTTTTCATAGCCTGAAGACTCAAGGCTGTGCTCAGTCTGTTCAGACACTGTTTTCTCTCAGATGCCCACAGCCTGCATTTCAGCAGATACACAAAGGCTATCTACCACCTTCTTGCTGAACTATATATTAACCACCCAACACACTGCATGGCAGGCTCCAGTGGGAAGTGAGTTGTACACTGTGCCTAGTTAAATCTGCAAAGGCAACACAGACAAGCAGAGTATAATTATCCAAAGTGGAAGCTGGACAGAGTATGAGGCTGTGACTCCTCCCCGTTACTCCAGGTTTCATCTGAGGAAGGGGAGAGGGTGCTGGCAACAGCAATCCCACAATTCAGAAAGGAGACTCTGCAGTGTGTATTGTTCACCTGCTGACTTCAAACACAGTGTCAGAGCACAAGATACAAAGGCTGTAGGGGAGAAGGATGTACATGGACACCAGATGAAACACTTGGTTACCATAGCTCTTCAGACAGACAGACAGGAACAATTACTGAATTCTGATTGTAGACATCTTAACTGCAGGTGTCACTGGGAAATTCAGTGCAGTGGTCTTAAGGCACAGGCAAAGACAAATCAAATTAGAAAAGCCATGTCTCCAACTGAGGTACAGTCAGCAGTGAGGTTCTCTGAACAGAAAGTGGCATCTCTAATGACTTGTGACAGAAGATAAAAATACAGGTTTTATATTGTGCAAGCTGCATTATTGAAGACTTCTGGTAAGACTTCCTTGCCATTTGGTCTATTTCAAACTAATCTGGCTTCTTGCAACTTCTGAATGGTGTTCTTCAACCTCAGCCCTTCTTCTGAGACATTAGTTTTGTTCTGAGCTGACAATTTGTGGCTGTGCTGATTTTCTTCTTTCACAACGGAGCTCTTCTGCTTGTGCTGCTGACAGTACTCTGTTACTGGAGGGGAAGATCAACATCAGGGGAAAATCAAGCAGGAAGTGACATTTCTGTCTAGGAAAACTATGGTAAAGATTAATCCGTTTTATAATAGTACTGTTCAGTAAACATTTGAATACTTCTTTCCTAACCAAAACTTTGAACAGCTGAGTCTGTCCTTAGTCTGTACTAAGGTCCATAAATAAGAAGATGATTGTCAAATATGCCATGTTTTACAGCTGCTTTAAAACTTGCACCAAAAAAAGTTTTATAGGAAAATGTAACTATGAAGTTAACTTTTTTTTTTCCCTAGAAGAATGAACTATTTGATTAATGACACAATCATCTTAATTCAAACATGGCTTTCTGAAACACATGGGAAACAAATTTGGGGTGGTGGTTCTTATCAAGGTATTTTTTCCCTCACCACACTCTAATCTCTGGCTGGAACTGTGCACTATGAGAACCATGACAGCGTTGAGTGGGATATAGATCCTAAGGCCTGTAAAGCAGTAAAAGTACATTTGAGTATACATCTCCACGTGAAACAAAGCCAAAAGGAAGTGGTTTGAATCGGAAGATGTCAAAATGAAACTTTCCACATGAGAAAATTTCTACGTATTTTACTGGGGGATGCTGCTGGTCGTATTTTTCAGTCTTTATCCTGAACATGAGACAAAAACATTGTGTTGAAATATTAGAACTGAAAGTGTTCTGATTACTTGTTCAACAAAACACATGCAACTTTAATTGAGGTCAGTTCAAGTCCAAGTTTCTCACAAGACTGAGAACTACAACAGCCACAAAGCTCTACGCAGTGCTGGACTGTGCACCCAAGCAGTAGGGTGGAAGTTATCTTCTCCCTTATAACATGCCCTGCTAGGAAGTGTCCTTCCCTCTTACAGAGCCTAGGATGGTGCATATGCTTTCTTTGAATACTGACAGACTAAGTAAAGGGGCAACCTACTGCAGCGTGTTTGTGCTGGCCTTGTCTTAAAGTGCTTTCAGAGGTAAGCAACCCAGGAGCAGTCTCGACTTACACAACCTACTGTGCAGACTGAGGGCTTACTGCCTGGGAGTTGGAACACTTGGGGTTAAAGGGTGTTCATCACTGAGAAAACAGGGTGCTGTGGCTAACTCAAAGGGCTGGCAGCTTGTGTTTGTCACTGCAGAGCCCTTCAAACCAGCCCTGCTCAGACTGCAGCAAGTGGAGATCGAAACTCTTCCAATCATAAGAAACTTCCAAGGTGTGTGAAGGCTATGTCTTGAACCAGACAGGAAATGTGGCTTGCTTAAACCAGCTTGATTCCTGCACAGTGAAGGCCAGCCTGCACGCAAATCATTTCTGAGGATATCAGAATCTTGGCTTGGCAGGTTACAGCAGACAGAGAATTTTGTGTTGTAAACTAAGCAAATTACTATCTCTGAGAATAGGCCACCAAACATTTTAAGTCACCTAGTTTCTGGTTTAAAAACAGACTTTTTAAAATCTGTAAAAGATGCCTGTTAGCAACTTCTTTGATCACTCCCTGCTAAAACACAATTTACTGTGATGAATTAAATCTAGATGGGAGGCAAAGTATACTTAGGGGCAAGTGATGGTCCAGGTAAACAAGACTTGGATTAGATGTCCAAGGTACCCACCTTGTTTGTTGAGGTAATCACAATTAACACTCCAAGAACACTTCTATTCCATTATTTTGTGCCATCCATGTGAGTATAATTCACATCTTTGTGCAATTCTCAATTTGCTCTAGGAAGGTAAAACATGAGACACCCTGGTTTTGGTCCTGCTTTTTGAAAGGCCAGTGCCTCTTGGCCCTGCTGTAAAGATAAACTTCTGAGTCCTTCTAATGCACTTTGTTGTACCTTAATACCTGGATACTACTGAGGTAGTATCTACAAGCTGAGGTAGAAAATTGAAGTATGGGCTTGTAGGGACAGCAGTCATAGGGAAGGAACAGACAAACGATAAGACAGTCTGTGTTCACCACAGAGCTGTGCTTAGATGCCGTGGAGATGTTTTATCTTAAGCAGGCAATGATTTCTGCTTCTCTCATCTGCCAGTGTACAGCTGAAGGAAAAGTAACAAGAAACTTCAAAACTGGAGGCATTCTAATGTAGTATTTTCAAAAATGTCTTAAAATTATCTGAGAGACGTGATCAGACACAGAAGGGAAAAGGGCTAGAAAGCAGTGGACACCTAACGAGCACCTTGTGTGGACTAAAAGGAATGGAGAGGAGGAACTTCTCAAGGCAGGGCTGGGGAAGGAGGGAAAGCCATTGAAATCTTTGGCTTAGATGGCAACATAAATGAGTGGGGTGGAGGCCAAGACTTTTTGAAGTCTGGCTGATAAACTCTTAAAGCACTGCCACAAAACCCAGCACAATAAAATAGACATGTGTGCTTTGCTAAAAGTGTCTTAATATTTTCTTCTGATTTTTCTTCAGCCTTTCTATACTCCTTTAGCCATCTTCTGTACCTGTTGGTTACACTGCTGTGCACTGTAGTTCATCCCATTACTATGTTCACGTCTTCTCTCCTTGCCATTCTCCTTTATATGTCAAAAGAGTCCACAGAAAGAGTTTGATAAGTTCAGCCCACTGGCCTTTTTAAAAGGGGGATGGGAGAGGTTGCTGTTGTCTAAAATGTGGGCTGTTCCAAGGGGCTGGTGGCTTGGGCCTTCGATGTAAAGGAGTGCTATTTCTGTAAAGGACAGATGGCACCAATTCAGGTCTGTAAGGCAAGAAGTCAGCAAATAAACAAGATAAACAAAGGACAAATATAATTTAGTTTCTTTCAATTCAGTGCCTATTACACTAATTTCACCACATAAAATACAAGCTGTTGCAAGTACCCTGGGAACTAAGAAAAAGGAGAAACAGGGATGTTTTCTTTTAGAAGTGGTTTTTATGTGAAATTCCAAAGATGAAGTGCATTTTTAAGCTACTGATTAGCTTTAAAACGATGCTATTCAAAAATCCACTTGAATTTTTTGTAAGATTTTCTTTAATTTCACAGAAATATTTTTATACTGTTCTCATATTTGATTACTAAAATTGCTTGGGGAATTTTAACCATATTTCTGTACTCTGAGATTCTGAGAAAAGACTGAAATAAAAAGTGAAATACACTTGTGGCTGTAGACTTTAGGTTGGAGGCTTTTGACAGTTACAAGGCCAAGCACAGAAAGCCTTCCACTTAAGAGCAATGCAAAAACAGTGACAGCTCATTTCAGAAGCAATGCAGGTTTCTTTGGGTCAAGCCAGGATGCTCCTCCTGTAAGATAAAGAGTAGGATCAACACATGTTTCAGAAGAGGCTTGTCCTCCTCCACAATGACATGGAAAACCTAGAACCTTTGAAAGCCTGTTTACAAAAGCACAATGGCCGGAGCTGTTCAGACACTGTTCTCACTGAAAAGGTGCACAGCTATGGCCACTTTATGGGAGCTGGGAGCACACACTGGCATTGCTTTGAGTGCCAAAATTATTACTCAGAGCCACTTAGTTCTTCTCTTTGAGCCTTCACAGTAAGTCTGTACTTGTAATTACTGCATTGAAGCACCCTGGTACCACTGAAAATCAAATACCTAAATCCCAGAGGCACTTTTGGAAAAGTGAAACTCCTAAAACAAATGTATGTATTAATTCAGTGTGTTATCTGTGCAAATCTGGGTTAGTACCTCCTTATTCCACACACATCCAACATCCTGAATTTGAAGGGATCACCAAGTCCAACGCCTGGCCCTGCAAAGGACCATCTCCAAGAGTCACACCATGTGCCTGAGAGTATTGTCCAAGTTCTTCTTGAATTCTGTCAGGCTTGGTGCTGTGACCACTTCCCTGAGGAGCCTGTTCAGTGCCCAACCACCCTCTGGGTGAAAAACCTTTTCCTAGTAACCAGCCTAAACCTCCCCTGACACAACTTCAGGCCATTCCCTCGGGCCCTGTTGATGGTCACCACAGGGAAGAGGTCAGTACCTGCCTCTCCTCTTCCCCTCACGAGGAAGCTGTAAACTGCAATGAGATCTCTCCTCAGTCTCCTCTTCTCCAAGCTGAACAAATCAAGTGACCTCCTCAGCTGTTCCTCGTATGGCTTCCCCTCCAGGCCATTCACCATCCTCATGGCCCTCATTTGGATGCTCTCTAGTAGCTTTATATCTTTCTTATATTTTGACACCAAAAATTGCACACAATATTGCACAGATACTACCTTTTCCTTAACATCTGTGTCTTTCCTGCCTTAAAAAAGATCTAAGTATGTACCAGATGAGCTTGTTACTTGATTTTAAAGGCCACGCAGCCCACCTGCTCTTCTACAGACAGCTGTTCCAGGGTATAAGGCTACTTATGAAGCTTCAAGTCAGCAAGACACTTATGCAGTGAAACTCTCAGTGACTTAAACTCTCCAGATATCCACACAGCCTAACAGGAGGAGAGAGTAACAAAACCTCAGGGATTTTAAAGTACGCCTGTTTTAGAAGTGAGGGCTTGCACTCGCTGTCTTGGTTTTAAGAAAGGCAATTTTAAGGTGCACATGGATCCTCATGTTTCATTTTCAAATTCAACTGGACTTCACTGTTCTCAGTTGTGACAACCTGCGAATCAGACTAACCAAAGTGCTTGGAGTTAACTGCATAGACAGACTTCTCGCCTGAACAAACACCATCCAATCCTAAATAGGGTCTTAACCGTGCAAAATTGTCAGCAATAGCTTTCAGTCTTAACTGGCGTGAAAGCTCAGAATGAAGTACTGGCTGGCTTTTCCCTGATTCTCTGCTCAGGCTACTTAGTAAAAGGGCAGTTCTAGGCAAGCCTCTACTCTCCTCCAGTCTTTGTTTCCATTCCCTATTTTTGGTCTTATTATCACACAGCACTGAAGGAATACACTCATTCCTACGAAATTACTGTGGTAAGTGGAAACTTTGCAAATAACCCAAATAGGTGACCACAGACATTATGGGAGAACCCAGGGGGTTTGGGGAGGGAGAGGAAGGGAAGCTGGAATTTATTTTGTTGCTTTACAGCTGCTGTATCCCTAAGTTTAGTGGCTGAATAGCTGAAGCAGCATGCTGAAGGAGACAGGTTCCTGATATCTCCCTTCTCCTTCACATTGATGTTGGTCTCTCAGAGACAAACACTGGCAGGCTTAGCAGTAGTGTCTGAGGCATGAAAGTGCCCAGCTGACATGACACTCACTGCCAGAGGTTACAGACTTGTAGTAGGAGAAGAAAATACAAATTTTATCCATCTTCTTTCTCCCTTTACCTTGTAGCTCATATCCTAGAGGAAACACATTTTTCTGACAAAGACTACTCAGATATATCTGGTGCAGCTGAAATCTGTATTTTTTTTTCTTAAATCACCATACACTCTATAAAGAATCCAGGCAAGCAGCTCCATGCACCCCACATGTTCCACTAGCTTGAGACTGTCCTAACAGATACTGCAGAGGACCAGGACCATTCTGTGCACTCTTACTACAGAGGAAAGGTGTAGGCCAGCTATTAATGAAACTGAAATTTGTGGTAGCACTTCCTACTAGTTACCTGAATTACAGTTACATCTGTATTAGACTGAACAGGTTCAGTGCCTGTCCTCTGACTGTAAGGGCCAGTGACACTGCCCAGCTTGTGGCCATGTGGCAGCATTCTCCTTCTCTCCTAAAACCAGTCTCCATGATGTCTCCTGGGAACAGTTTCTGGCTTGTGTTTGGGCACTGCCTGAGGAGTATGGGCTGCGTGGACCAAAGCCATCCCAAGAAGCATGCTGTCAGCATGAACTCATCAGTCACCACTTGTGCCCTATTTAGCTCATTATATTTTTTATTGTAGTTATTAAAAAAAAAAGGAAGTGCTCTTCAGAAAAGAATAAAGTTATGAAAATGATTTATTTGAATACAGACTTACAGGCAACTGTGCAACAGTGAAGCAGAGTATGGAGTGCTGTGGGGACACAATGAAAAAGTCCTTCCAAAACTATGCAACAGCTCAATCTGCATTATAGGAGTTTTTAGACCATGATTTTAGGAGCAACTGAAAAAGAAAGGAAAAAAAAAAAAAACAAACCAAAGTAACCACGCCTGGCAGCCTAGCTCTTATTTACTGGGAACTGTAAAATAAACTCTGGAGGCAATGTTATTTTCTTAAAGAGTCACTGTCAAATAAAATACAATAGAAAACACACTTGCATTTCAAATCTATGTGTCTCCTGGTGTTGTATGTCACACAGGCTGCAAAACTAGCAGATGCTACTAGCAATACTTTTTTTCTTTTGCCTAGTGTGCTGGCAATCTTGAGGGCTATTTTGGTGGATCTTCCACACAGCAACAGGAAGGAGAAAACATTTTTGAAAGTGTGATTGTAAAACCACAAAATACTGACTTGGGAACTTGGTCACTTATCCTTGAAGCTGCCCTTATTTCAAACCAAAAGTAACCCAACAAATATGTACTAAGTTCTCTAGATTCCCCACCCTTACCAGTCACCATTTCCTCAGCTATAGACAACCTTAAAACAGTCCTTTTTAAAACTGTCACTGCTGGCTGGGTTGTGCTATTCTGTAAATAAAGAGGTTATTTCCTCCTCTATATCCAGAATCCTTAAACCTATTTTCTTGCCTCTTTTTTTCTGTAAAACAAACAGAACAAAGGAAACTTCTACCCTTCTAACTTCTGGCTTTGCCAGTGCCTGCTCCCTGGTATACTGAAATATATTGATCTCTGGCCCAGCAAGCCATCCTCGTGCAGGGCCCAGCTGTCCTGGTCTCTCACTGCCCTCTGGCCAGAGTCTCCTCCAGCAAATCAATAATGTATTCCAGAGCCTGCTTTTCCCTGGGGAATGCAGCCTGCCTCCCTCCACGGGTTCAGTTCAGGGGGAGGAAATGAAGGCAGCAGCCATGGTCTGGCTGAAGCGCTGGGCTAGGCTGGGCTGGACGGGGCTGGGCTGGGCTGCCCCTGCAGCAGGCAGGACTTGGGATGCCAAATCAGCTCACTGTCACTCCTTGGGCACCGGGATGCTGCTTACAATCTTCAGCACCTCTACAGGTGCCTCAGCCAGGCAGGCTGAAATGGAAAAACAGCTGTCCTGACCAGATCTAAATGGGAAGAGAGGTATTTTTGGATAAACAGAATATCTCAAAGGAAATTAGTGTTTTAGTCAAATGTGGGGTTAAGAGCTGTGCCTCTTGCACAATTGTGTGAGGATGCAGTCTGTAATTACATATGAAGTTCTAAGGTGGTTTTTTTTCCTGTGGGATTCTAGCATCACTGGTGAGCAGAACAGCCAGTGACCACCCGGTGAGCCCCTGGTGAATAATTTGATTTCTTCTCTGTTCTACCTCTGCTTTTGTGTCTTTATATTCCAAATGTTGCCCCAGCTCTGCTCTGCCCAGAAAATTATTTATTGGTGTTGATCAGGGGCTCAGAGGTGGCCAAGTTACTCATGAACACTAATGTAGATGTTTCTACAGGCCTTCTGGAGGAGAGGGACAAGTTTTCACACCATCATTACTACTCAAGTGATGAGAGACTCAGGGTGTTGTTATAGGAAAACTTTGTCCTTTGGCAAAGGAAGCTGAAGACATTCTCTCTCTCTTGGATCCCATCTCCAGTTGCCCAGTCCCATTCTGGCAGCACAGTTTGCTGCCTCCATAGTAGAATTGATACAATCATTTATGAGGTTGGCCTGTAAATCATCTGCATTGCAGGCCCACAGACAGTTTCATTAGTACATTTGGGAGCTGGTAGCTGCCACACAGAGGCAGGGAACAGCATAAGGGCAGATGAGCAGGAAGGAACAGAATCTAACTTTGATACTGCAGAAAATGTTCATTTAACTAAACCTTAAGGCCGGTAAAAAACATGAACAAGGGACACTTGGATTCTGAGTCTGAGTCACCTCCAACTTTTGGTTTGCTTACTTTTTCAGAGTATTTAGAATTTCTTTGCAACCACTTTATTGGGACAACAAGCCTGGTGATCTCAGCTGTAGCTGTAACAGCACAAGTTGGACATCTCAGGATGGGCTACATACCTGCACTGGCCAGCATGCTGGAGTTAAAGCTGATGCCCAGAGTTGTGCAAGCAGCTGTGTCACGCTGGCAAAAAGAGATTCCAGTTCTGCTAAGTGGTGTTTAACTACCTTGCTCCTGAGACCATTCTGTCTCCATTGTACTTCCCTCACATCGCTCACTATACATGTTTCAGTTTCTACAAAAGGAGAACAGGAGCCATCTGGATAACATGCCTTTTCTGTGCCCAACTACAGTTCATCCCCAAAGCACCATCGACCTCATGCCCTGAGGAAGAGAGGCATCCTGTGGAAAACAACACACAATCCTGCCATTGAAACCGGCAACATGCCGAGTATATGCAGAAGGAGGATAAATTAAGAACAAGTCCTGGGGCATAATTTTGCAGGCTATATTAAAAGCAAGGAGAGGATGCTCAGCATCTGAATTCATGTATGTTACCACAAGATCATTAGCAGGCTTGATGAATGCTGTAACTACATAGCATGGCCTTCTGCCATTTGAGCTGGAGGATTAACCTCTGTCAGTGGCAAATTGCCATCTTTTACACAGATGAGCAGTGTAAGGGCTTGATGCTTTCTTGCTGTTATTTGTTGACAGCAGAGAAATAGCAAATTGTGGGCGCAGCTCCATGTTTCCAGCCCAGCTGGTCCATCAGCTGGGGACATCCCACGTGCCTCAACTCTGTAGTAATGATGAGCCCCTCCACTGTTCTGCTTCCTTGCCCTGGTTTTGGGCAGGATTAGCAAGGGTCGGGGCAAGGGATGAGGAAAGATGGTGCAAGGAGAAGGCAGAGGGCTGCACAGCAGTGCTCCAGCAGCAGCTGACTCTGGGACCACCTGGGCTGTGGTCAGCCAGCCCCTGAGGGGGGCCCTGCTCCACGTTTGGGAGGAAGCTGATGACGAGTAGTCTTGCTGCCTTTGTTCTTCCCAGGCAGACTATAGATTCCTTCCCTTCAGCCCATTCTGTTTCTTTCTCTTCGCACGTTTTTACATTCCAGCTTCCCTGCCTGCCTCCCCATGCACACAAGGACCCTCCGCGCAGCTACAGCCCCCATACTCGGGTCCTATCAGATGCTGTAGGAGGAGACTTGCAGCACCATCTGCCTACACCAGATCCCGCCCGACCTCTCCATCCTGCCCGCCACAGCCGACCCTTCCAGTCCCCGCTATCCCGCCGCCTCCTCCAGCCCTGTCACCTTCCGCCCGCCCCGCAGAGCGCTGCCTCCCCCTCGGCCCCCCGCTCAAGTACAGTTCCTCCCCTTTCAGCCAGGAAAAAACTCCCCACCAGCTCGGCCCACTGCCGCTTGCCTGGGTTATTAAAAGAAAACAAATATAACAAGTGGTGCGCTGTCGAAATTTGGACGATTCCCCCTACATAAAAAAAAAAAAAAAAAAATCAAAACCAAAACCACAAAACCAAACCACCCCAGCGCTGCGTGGCGCTGATTTCTTTCAATTTTGAGTTGATTTCTCTTGGGTTCTCTCCCCCCCTCAGCGGGACGGGAATCCTCGGCCCCCGGGAAGCCGCCGAGCGGGATCGCGTTTCCATGGCGGCAGCGGCCGCTAAGCCGGCTCGGCGCCTCCTTCCCGCTGCTGGGCGGGAGAGGCGGGAGCGGCCGCAGCCCGGCCCGGCCCTGTCCTCCCCCCGGTGTCCTCTCCGAGGAGCCAGGAGGGAAAACTTGAGGGAAACGGAGAGCTAATACGGACAAATCTTTATTTGTCACCCCAGGGGATCCTCCGTCACCCTGCATGCAAGCTGTGTGAAAGGAGCGCAGCCCCGAGGGCTGCCTCAGTGCAGCCATTTCCAAGCCAGAAGTTTTCCCCATCCCTGGGTAGGCTAGCAATGACAGCTTGTTTTTTTCCAAGGGAAGGCTAGTTTTCCCCAGGATATTTCTATGTCCCTGTGGAAAACGCGACGGTGGCTCCCCAGGACCAGAAGTGGAAAGTAGCAACCAGTGCACAAGAACGTGCCATGCCAGGGAAAAGGGTCCATGGCCTGTGTCTGAGCCACTTTGGGAATGTGGGTTTCCAGGACAGCTCTTTTACAAGTGCAGTTCAATACTCCGCGCTCAACCGTTCAAGTTTTTACTAAAATAAGTGTATTTCATGAAAAACTCAGTGTTAAGTATCTCTTCAAAGATCCCACTGCTGATCAATTGGGGGACTGATATTGTAATCAAACTGGTCTGAAGCAAAAATCACTATTCATTCTAGGATATATCTGTTTTTTCACACATAAGCAACATTTCAGTCACAAGAAAGACCAGAAAACACAGCAGCACTGTTAACTCCTTTCATTTTGCTCACAGTTTTGATTCTGAAATCTTTCATGAAAATAGACAACATAATGTTCTTACAAACACCAGAGTTGTTGAAATTATATATACATCATTTAACTTTAAAAAATCAAGATCATTAAAAGAGGCATCAACAGTGTATTGCTAGCGTGTGCTACGTAACTGCATACATTATGTCACGTCTTATTCTAGGAAATGCAAAGAAACCCATTGCTTCCAAAATGATTCACTCCTCCAACCTGGCATCCAGTTTCAAGTGAGTAGCACAGAAGAGTAGCGCATCCTACACGTTCCCTGCAAACTTTGTTTAAAAATCAACTTAAGGAATCCAGGGATGGGCAATGCTCTGCCACAGCCAAACTATATACACATATTGTCTTGTGCTGGAGCCCACTTGGCTATGTAATTGTACAAACTTGTTTGATATTTTGATTATTATGTTGCCACTAAGAACTCTCACCCAAATTAAATAGTTTTGGAAAGTTCCTTTCCAAGCACGTGTGAAGATTAGAAGCCCCTTAAGGTTCCATTTATGGGTTATTAATTATTATTATTATTTATGTAATTCTCTTCTCTGCTAAGTACTTGCGACTCCATGTGCTTAAGGAGCTTACTGGAGGGATTCCAAAGCAAGGATGTTGCAAAGCAGGAGAGGGAAGAAAAAGCCTGCTGCTTCTTAGAGGAAGGAGACATGTTATGTAGGGCTCGTGGAAGTTGTACTGAAGCATATAAAAGGTGGAAAGCATAAGAATAAGGGACAGTAGGTGAATTTCAGGTGTGTGCAAAGTCAAGACAGTGGGAACAAGAAGCTAAATTCACGATAGTGATTTAAAAGGTGCCAGCAGTTCCTTTGAAGCACCTTAGCTTTTAACTGCTCTGGTACATAATAGCATCCACAGATTTGAAATAAGAGACCTGTTCCCTTCTGAAATGCCTAGCATCAGCAAACTGAATAGGGAACTCTCTGAAATAGCTGTAGGAAATGCTAAGGAGAGAGCCACAAGTTAACCCCAAGGGGCTTAGGCTCAGATTCTTAAAGGTAATTAGGTACCTTTAAATACAAGTTAGACATCTAAATCTTTGAGGCTCAGGGTCTTAACTAACTCTGGACTGGAGGAAGTCTCCTTAATTGATTCACAGCCATGAACCCTTTCCTGGATTTGGATCCTGTTTTGTCTTTCAGAAACTGAACAGGGCATAGTTTTAGTATGACAATTAGGCTGGCATGGTGGGGAGAAATGGTCTCCAGGAAACGAGAGATAGAAATGTGGGGTGGATAGGAAATGTATAAAAATGTATAATCATTGGTTCCTTGTGGGGAAAAAAAACACCTTGCTTTTGGTCAACAATGAGATTTTCCTAATGTAAGAAAGCCAGTAAAAGTGAGGGGAGAAAGGTGTAATTTATCATGCCATGGAGCAGCTATTCCTGTATTCTGGGAATATAGCAGACTTGCTTTTATTCATCTCAGGCATAAAGATCTTGACATTGCAGTCACAATAATTTACACTACATGCAGGAATTTTAAATTAATTCCTTGAAGTATTTGTATGTGTGCTTTGGTTTGGGCCTCCGGCACATATTGCATTCCACACACAAGTCTTGAGGGGTTCAAAAGGATTCATAGCATACATTTCCTGAGAGTTACATTATTAGAAATGCAGTCATATATTTGCTTCTGTATAATGTTCAGCTTTTAATAAATTACCTTCTCTTTTTGTGTCTTTCTTCTGTCCCTGTTGCCTACTATCATAAAACTACAGTTTTTCTCTTTAGGAATCTTGACATTCATTGTTTTGACATTATTTGTGGTGTAATACTCAATAGTTATAAACCTTTCCTGCTGTAATGTTATGGGGTAAATAAAGAAGAGGTAATTTTAAACGCATCAAGGCTCATTTTTTACCATGTCAGAAATTCATAGTAATAGAAATGTTTCTGTGATATAAAATCCAGTGGAAATAGTTTTCTTTCAGGTTCCCTGAAGCACTTATAGCCCAAATATTACAGTTTTGCAACATTAAATTACATACCTGGTTGAAATAGGATGTACAAATATTTGTTTCCTTTCAGTAACTGATGGAGTGAGAGTCTGGAAAATTGTTTAATTTTTCATATTTCCATTTTTAATAGCTTGGAATAGGGCAAATGGAACAAGTCAACTCCTGAATAATGTCTCATTGAACCAATTCACTCCCTTTCCCACAAAAAAGATGTGAAGAGGGAGCCTGATGTACACTCCTCTTTCTTGCTGAGCTTCCCGTGGAATATCTCCTCCCAAAAGACTGCGACTGTTTGCAGCTCCTTTCCTAATCTCCACAACAGCTACACAGCTCTCAACTTCCTGCCCCTTCTCCCTGCTTCTTTCTCTCTTACAAGCCTTTGCACCCTTCCACACCTGGCTAGACGAGAGCTGCATATTTGTCCTCATGCTGTGCACCAAGGAATGGCATAGGGGTCCTAGCAATGACTAAGAATCACATCAAGGCCAGGCTATAGCAGCTGAGGAATCATGAAGGATCACAACTGGAGTAGGAGAATTGTCACATATTGAGAGCTGTAGAGTACAGTCATAAATACTCCTACACAGTAGATGCTGTGCAGTGTTCACTGTGATGACTCTTATACACTAAAGAGGCTGCTGGAATGAATTAAAGGAATTCAAGGGCTGCTAAAACAGATTCAGTTCTCAATGTGTGCCGATCCCCTAGAACCCAAGCAGAAAAAGAGCTGCCAAGGTACATTAAGTCACTTCTGCATCCCTTCCCCCGTCTGTGCCCTTGAGAGGTGATGCAGCTCAGCATTTGGTGTCTCGTTATCCAAGTTAGCAGATCTGGTATAAATCTGAAGTGTTTTCAGGGCAGGAAGTGGTAGGTGGAGATATCCTAAGGGCTGGAGCAAGGCTAAGACACAGCTGCCAGGGAAACTTGGGTGGGTGAGTGAGTAGGAGGAGGCAAGAACATGCCTGGCAAGAGAGCGCCTTCCCAGGGATGAACACAGCTGAGAGGGAGAGTGATAGAGAGTGTAATTCTCAGCAGTGATTGGGGTGGGCTTTGTCCAGTGCTCATTTTAAGACCAGATGCAGAACACAACTCCTTCCATTCTGTCATAGAGAAGTGAAACTGGAGAAGCATCAACCTTCTCTCTTACTCCTCCTCAC
Source organism: Lepidothrix coronata (assembly GCF_001604755.1). NCBI lineage: Eukaryota > Metazoa > Chordata > Aves > Passeriformes > Pipridae > Lepidothrix > Lepidothrix coronata. Next base: position 495,319 of record NW_016690415.1, on the reverse strand, counting down.
ATCTCTCCTCTCTCCAAGTAGAAGAAGAAACTTTATGGACTGAGGGCATTATTTCCTAAAATCCAAAATAACCTTTTCACTCCTCCCAAGTATTCCTTTCACATTGTTTATTGATTGTGCTGTTGTTACCAATAAAAAAAATTCTGAGGAGAAAAATGTTGTACTGAACTGAGACATAGCCCTCAAGCACAAAGATGGAAAGTAAGTGTCAGAGGATATGCATGGAAATTCTAGCTGTGTTGCCTTCTTTATAGGGTCTAACTCTGTATTTCTTCTCAAAGTCAGCTCTGGGGGAGCATCACTAGGAGGCCTGCTGGCACCTTCCAAGGACTGAGTGGCCTGGAGCAGTTAGCAATCTCGAGTGTATCAGGAGGATATTTAGGGTGTATTATGATCAGAAGCCATGCTCCCACTAAATCTGATTGCTTACCAACTTCTCAGAGGGAAAAAAATCGCTAATAATTAGATCCTGATTTTATTGGGAGATCTTGAACCAGTAATTGAAAGGTCTGCCTGTGGGCTAAAACAGCTCTTAGAAAGTTGCAAGTAAGAACTTGATACAAAGCATAGTTCCAGGCAGGAACTGTAGATTTGTGCATAACTGGTATTTTCAGCTCTGACCAGGAACTCAGAAGCTGGCATTGCAAGTTACATAGAGGTAGAGGTGTCTTTGCTGGAACTGGAAGGCAAGGGCATGTCAGCTGTGGGCTCAAAGGCAGTTTTTTAAATCAATGAGAATGTAGCAATCTTTCAGCTTGGTTGTAAGAGGTTCCTGAAGTCTGTTACTCAGCAAAAGGCTAATAGAGCAAAAGCAGATTAGACAGTGGGTAAGGCTTTTTTTTTCCCCCTTTCCTAAATGAGTTATACACATCTGGCTTTGGTCCCTTTGTTCTGGGTGCAGTAACAAATATTTGTCATGTGAACATATTCTCTATAGACTTCATAAAGATAGTTTGTATTTTAAAAAAGTGCTTTTCATCTTATCTCTGCAGACAGATGGGTTCTCCCAGATATGTTTGAGAATATTTGAGAATACAAAGCAGCTAGAGAAACAAGTCTGCCTGCTGGAACTTAACACATTGTTTCTATATCATTTTGCAAAAACAAAACTGAAAGCATAGGTCCTACAAAATGCTGAAGTGAATGTGTTCATCTAGGAAAGTATAGTTAAGTTTCTTCTGGGGGAAAAATGATTCATTTGACTTACAGTAGGAAAAGGATGATTTCCTTTGTTTAAGATTCCATGGAGAATTCCTTATTTGGAAACTGTGCAGTTCCCTGTATTTGGGAGAATCTGTTTGCTGTTTCCTAAGGGTGTGTTTCTAACTGTGAGAACAGCCTAGATTTTAAAGGCAGAGGACTTTCTTCCCACTAGGAATGCAGTCTACCAAGCTGCTTCAGCTGCTTCTCTGTCCAACTGAACATTCGTCTCTCATTTGAATATTTAATTTAGTTATCTGTTTGGAGAATACAGATTGAATCACCATCTTGTTATTATGTCCTCTTTGGACTGTAAACTTTAAACAGGCAGATAGTAGTTCTAGCCATTTATCTGAAACAACAGGTGGTTTGATTAGGAGAGTACAGGACATCGCAAGAGAGGAGAAATTATGCAGCTGGAATAAATTAAGTGTCTCCATGTAAAAATCTGTATTTACCATGGCTCCAAGAGTGTTTTGCATTCATTCACTAAAGCAACAGCATGGGATTTTGTAGAACGGTGGTTTTATTCATGGCAGCAAACTAGAAAATGTCAAAGTGACTGGGAAAATTCCTTAGGATTTATGTTTTTAGTTAATGCTTAATCAGAGTTTGCAAAAGCCAACCAATCTGATAGAGTGGTGAGATAGGAGTCAGGTCAGACACAAAATCCCTATTATAACATCGGTAATAACATTATAGAACCATAACTAGTAGCTTTGTTTTCAAAGTAGGCTGTAAAATATGACCTGAGTTGAAATATAGTGTATGTAATTAGATTTTCCTGCAAGACTTGTTTCTGGAGGGCTAATATTCCCAGCTGCTCTGGAAAAAAAAAAAAAAAAAAAAAAAAATTTAGATAAAAGCACACCAGAGCTCCATGCAGAAAGGAAAAAACTAAAAATCTAATTTTGCAATTTTCGTGGTCTCATTAACCTGTAGGTAACTCTGACTTCTGCATTTCTGCGGTGTCAGAGTGTGGGTACATCTCACTGCTCACAAAAAAATTGTTGGGAGCAAATAAGAAATAACTGTTTGACTTTGTTAGAATTGCATAGAAAATTTGCATGTTATTGTTTCGAGCATTATATTTTCTTCTTCTGTGGCTGTGGCATTCCTTAAAGGAGATCTACATGCCCAAGAGGCAGGTGGAACCTGGGCAGATACAATGGTTTGCAAGAGCAGAGGGAACTTGTGCAGGTAAGCAGACTAGTGCAGGATTCCTCTTGCTCATACAACAGTCATGGTCAGACATCCTCTCCAGACCTGAAGAGTTTATGGGACAGAGAAAGAGAAGTTACAGGTCTCCATCCTGTTCTGGTAGCATTTTACCTGCAAAAAGGAAGCTGTAGGCCTTATTTTCACTTTCTACATGTGGTCGGTAGCTGCACTGAAGAAAGACACAGTATGGAATCTGCACATGGGCTGCACATTCTGCCTACATGCAAGTTTCTCCTGGCAAAATGAAGAGCCATTCCTGAAACAGCTGGGGGTCATGCTGTACTGTCAGTCCCCCATGAGGACTGAAGGGGAAATAAGTCATCTACAGTGGAGCAGTAGAAAGGAAGAGATGATAAACAAAAGAAAAAAGTCACATGAATTTTTTTTCTTTGTTTTTATTTCTAAACCTGTACTTTCTCCTGGTGAGAAAGTAATCAGCAGCCAAGGATTTGAAGGGAGGCAAGACATAAAATCATCCTGTTTAATACCTTTGTTGGTGATCTGGATGAGAGGATTGAGTAAGTTTACAGATGACACTAAGTTTTGTGGGAGTGTTGATCTGCTGGAGGGTAGGAAGGCTCTGCAGGGGGATCTGGACAGGCTGGATCCATGGGCCAAGGCCAACGGTATGAGGTTCAGCAAGCCAAATGCCACATCTTCATGTGGGTCACAAGAACCCCATGCAGTTCTACAGGCTTGGGAAACAGTGGCTGGAAAGTGGCCCAGCAGAAAAGGACCTGTGGGTGCTGTTTGAGAGTTGGCTGAACCTGAGCCAGCAGCGTGTCCAGGTGGGCAAGAAGGCCAATGGCATCCTGGCTTGTATCAGGAATAGTGGGGCCAGCAGGGCCATGGCAAGGATTGTCTCTCTGTACTCAGCACTGGTGAGGCCTCACCTCAAATCCTGTGTCCCATTCTCTACCCCTCACTACAGGAAAGATGTTGAGGTGCTGAAGCATGTCCAGAGAAGGGCAACAAAGCTGGTGAAGCATCTGGAGCACGTCTTAGGAGAAGCAGCTGAGGGAGCTGGGTGTGTTTAACCTGGAGAACAGGAGGCTCAGGGGAGATCTTATCACTTTCTACAACTACCTGAAAGGAGGTTGTAGCCAGGTGGGGGTCAGCCTCTTCTGCCAGGTAATAAGCAAGAGGACAAGAGGAAATGGCCTCAAGCTGCTCCAGGGAAGGTTCAGGTTAGACATCTGGTTAGACATTAAAGGGTGGTTAAACATTGGATTGGGCTGCCAAGGGAGGTGGTGGAGTCACCATCTCTGAAAGTGTTCAAGAAATGACTGCACATGGCAATTAGTGGTATGGTTTAGCTGGCATAGTGGTGTTTGGTGAAAGGTTGGACTCAATTAACTTGGAGGACTTTTCCAGCCTCAATGATTTTATGATTCTGTGATTCTATGATTATTGTAGGTGACCTTGTCTCTTGCTTTCCTCCTCTGAAGAGGAGGAAAAAAAAGTATTGCAACTTCTTATTTTTGCTGTGTGCACACGAGATCAAGTGAACCAGAGTGTCCATACTGCTGCAGAGAAACATGAGGAATCAGCTACAGCCTCACATTACCTGGAGCCCACAGGCTCCCCCACCATTTGGCAGCTGGGCAGAGCAGGGCTATACCCACCCAGGCTAGGGGCACAGTTTTGCCCTTATAACTCTGTAGTTAAAATATAAATATGTTTCCTAGATTCCTCCTTATGATAGCATGAAAATATCTGAAACTTTGAATTACCTAACTGATATTTCAGTATTCTGCTGCTTACACCTGGAAAGTCTCTTCATTACTGGTTCTTCATGCTTTCTCACAGATTTGGCCCTTTAAATCACTTTGGTGGTTTTGTTAGTTTTTCATTACAGCTAATTTTTTTTTTTTGTAAAAAATGGCATAAATTACTTCACTGCAAAAATGTCTCAATGTCTCCTTGTTTTTATGAGTTTGCAGTTTTGGCAGTATTGGTGATTTTCAAAGAGATCAGAGACTCTCAAGTCTTTAATATAAAACTGTTAATTAGATTCTGCCACAATTAAATCTAAATAAAGATTTGCTGTCTAAGCTATTTAGCTCTGTTAAGACTGTTCAGCCATCAAATAAACCTGCTTTGTTTTTATACCCAAACAGCACAGGTCTTGAAGATTCAATAAAGCCTCTAGGACTGTTTCAGCTTCACACGTAAGAAAGAAATGTAAAGTTGCACTATTCATTGAGTTCTGATCAAATCAACGTGAGCCTGAGCAGACAGTACTTCTCACAAAAAAAAAAAGGGATGTATTAGATTTGTGTGGCAAATTTTTGGTAGCAGGGAGGCCACGGGGGTGCCTTCTGTGAGAAGATGCCAGAAGCTTCCCCTATGTCCAATAAAGCCAATGCCAGCTGACTCCAAGAGTTCATCAGCGACATTGGTAGCACCTCTGGGACAATGTATTTAAGAAGGGGGAAGAAAAGCCAAAATGTCAACTTCAGTTGGGAGAGAGGAGTGAGAATGTACGAGAGAACTGACTCTGCAGACACCAAGATCAGTGAAGAAGAAGGGCCAGGAGGTGCTCCAGGTGCCAGAGCAGCCCATGGTGCAGACCATGGTGAGGCAACTGTGTCTCTGCAGCCCATGGAGCTTCCAAGGTGGTGCAGAGATCCACCTGCAGCCTTTGGAGGACCCAACGCCAGAGCAGGTGGGTGCCCGAAGGAGGCTGTGACCCTGTGGGAAGCCCACGCTGCAGCAGGCTCCTGGTAGAGACCTGTGACCCCATGGAGAGAGAAGTCCATGCTGGAGCAGGTTTGCTGGCAGGGCTGGTGACCCTGTGGGGGACCCACACTGTAGCAGGCTGATCTTGAAGGACTGCAGCCGATGGAAAGGGAACCACACTGGAGCAGCTCATGAAGAACTGCAGCCCATGGGAAGGACCTACACTGGAGAAGCTGGTGGAGGACTGTCTCCCATAGAAGGCATCCCATGCTGAAGCAGGGGAAGAGTGAGAGGAGTCCTCTCCCTGAGGAGGAAGTAGCAGAGACAATGTTTGATGAACTGACCTCAGCCCTCATTCCCTGTCCCCCTGTGCTGCTGGGAGGGAGGGGGTAGAGAAAAATGGAAAGAAGGGAGGGGTGGGGGGAAGGTGTTTTAAGAGTTAGTTTTTATTTCTCATTGTCCTACTCTAATTCAATTGGCAATAAGTTAAATAAATGTCGCCAAGTCAGGTCTGTTTTGCCCCTGACAGTAACTGGTGAGGGATTTCTCCCTGTCCTTATTTCGACCCATGAGCCTTTCATTATATTTTCTCTCCCCTGTCCAGCTGAGCAGGGCAGTGATAGAGTGGTTTTGGTGGGCAGTGGCATCCAGCCAGGGTCAATCCACCACATTGTTTTCCAAATTTATCAGCACTTTAGATGGAAGCAATTTTTCAGACAGTTGTATTCTGAAGTGAGAAATGTGAGGTGACAATTAAGGCTGGCTGAACTGTAAGAACAAACAGTCATAATGCTCCTCAAGCCCTGCAGAAATAGCCCCTGTTCAGTTATTTTCAGGGTATGTATTTGTCTATGTGAGCTCTGTTAGGTCTACTCATTGGGTCAATTTTAGGAATGTTAATTTTTCGTCAATTTGAGACAGTAATTCTGACCTCTGCTTAAGAGTTTCCTCAGTGTTCATATGATTACCATCTTTTCCCTCATGTACCATCTTGATATTGAAATGTTACAAGCCAGCACTAACCCGAGGAATAAATATAAAGAAATAACATGACAACTCCTGACAAGTTTTTGCAAAGTTGCCATGAGTATGAAAGCATTTAGAAGATGAGCACATTTACTTGTTACCGTCCTTGTTTATCCTTAGTCCTGCACCATGAGTGGTTTTTTCCCCCATAAAACCATAAACTCCACTGTTGGAGCTAAGATTATATGGGAATTTCATCTTTTATTTTCTTTGCCATTGATAATTCTAATGGCTCCAAAGAAAAAGAAGGGACTGTATTCCATAAAACACTGAAATTTAGAAAGAAAAAGCAGTGCTTTAAGTTTTCATGGCTTCTGATTTAGAGAGGCCTGACTTACTGTGACTACTTACCACTGTACAGGGCTGCACAGGCATTGTGATGGTGGAGAAGCTACAAAAGGAAATTTAATAATTAGTTTTACAACAGGTTGAAGTGTTTATATTTCTCCATACACATTTTTCATAGTACCTGTTGCTGATTCTTATATTAAAATAAAGTGTCACTCACCTGTGACAGTTTACCATGACTACTAATTTATGTCTCAGCCTGTTTTACATTAGTTGTCCTTTCCTGACTGCAGTAACGATTTGTTTGTTTAGTTTGTAGCAGATGTGCTAATCCTGAGGATTAAAAAAAATGAAGAGCTTCTCCCCCACATGTCCCCCATTTAGGTGCCTCCACACTGTGGTTATTTATTTTGGGCAACATTGTTAGGTTCTTTTATTTGCTTTCTGGTTTCTGAGCTTGAGGGTGGACCTGACTCATATTTTCCAAGCACTTTGCAAGTGCTGTGAGGGATTGTTTGGGTTTTATTTTTCTTTAGAAAAGTTCTGTTCTACTGCAGTTGCTCTATTCCTGCAACCCAAATCTTGAGAAGGAAAATCTACCATAAAATGAGGTGCAACAAAGCCCACAGAAGCCGGCACCTCTCTGTTGTGCATTACTTAAATAAGACAGAGTTCAGAAGCGGTATGCAGTGGTCTTTTTGTTGCAAGATGAGAACAGTAGGTATCAATATTAATTGTTGTATCAAAATATTATGTTCTAGCCAGAAGTAAGAAAATTACAGCTGGTACGTGATTCCAGTTATCACATGATCTTTGGAAAAAACAAGCCTGTACTGCTTTATGGCCAAGCCAACAATTCCTGAACAGTAATTTATCATGGGAGTAGGCCGGAAAGGTTACCAGCATCCAGCCAAAACCCACCACTCATGCAGAACAAGACTTGCAGAAGATGAAGGTAGTTTTTTAATTCTAAGTACTTAGTACTTACATCTCCCTGTTGTATTAAATCTCTGAAGTGTGACTCCACAGCTCACTGATATAGGCCTTTTTCCTCTCAAGATGTAGGTTGTCTGGTGGCTGCCCTCTGCTACACTGCACCCTCCTCTCCAACTACTTTGACAAGGCAGAATAATCACCTACAGTCCTTCCAGCCTGACTTTATTTATGATGAAATGAGGCCTGGCCTCATTAATTCAAGAACTGTTACAGTTCTGGCCACAAAACTATTATTCTGTAAAGAATTTGAGAGTAAAAATTTTCATCCAAGTGCACACAGTGAATTTCCACTCCCTCAGATCAAACAGCCTGGTAGAATTCATTCCCTCCCTTTTCCTGAGGTACAAGTAAGAGGTACATTGCAATCTATCACATTCAGGAAAATTGCTGGAGGAGGTAGAGATCTTCTCTCAGTCTGGTCCCAGTTACATTTATTTTCTATTTTTAATGTGACCCAGTGTGCTCATAGCAGTTTCAGTGCTAGTGTGCTCTGCCATGGTCCCGAATAGAGCTTTGTATCTCCCAACTCTATTTTGTGATACCAACAGTCGTCTATACTGGCCCAATTTTTATTTAGTGATGGACACTGAGAGCCCCAAAGCCTGAAACCAAAGCATTAAACCATTACAAACCCATTAGAAGAGAAAGTTTGGAGACGTAACTGTCATTGCTAAGTCAGTTATTGTTTTTTCAATTTGCTACATTGATCTAATTCCACGTAATTTCAGGTATCATTTGTCCTCCTCCAGTATAAAGCCACCTTAAAAAACCCTCCAAATTGTATGGACTGATCTGCATATAATATGCTTATGCTGTAGAGCTGTGGCATTAGGCATATGAGCCCATATGTTTCTTTGACTTTAAAGCAGGACTGTCGTTCCCTGTGCTTGAGGAAAGTAAATTGTGTCTGTGTCTGCATGCAGAAACATAAAAACCAGAAGTAAAATAATGAGCATTGACTACAAAAAGAACTAGCCTTGATTTGGCCAACCTTGCGGGGCCTCCCAGCCACAATACTAAAATCTTAACACAAATCAACAGTCACAAGCAACACCCCATATTAACTTTGCAATCAGGACAGACAATGAGCTAGAAATGGCTCATGGGAGAAAACAATGGTTCTCAGGAGTCCCATAAATTCATTGCAGAAGGAGCCAGGCTGGTGGTGTATTTGGGTGCAGTGCCATTCTGCAGAATTAGCTAAAACCAGCATGGTTGATTCACTCCTTCCTGTGGGGTGTCAATAGCCTTGATGTTGCAGAGGCCTGAGCTGCAGCAGTTCTCAGAAATTTATAGATCGTAAAATGGTTTGCGTTGGAAAGGACCTTAGAGATCATCTAGTTCCAACCTCCCTGCCAAGGGCAGGGACACCTTCCACTAGACTAGGTTTCAACTGCCTCTGGGTTGAGTGATTTTAAACAGAAAAAAAAAAAGTGTTTTACCAAAGACATTTTTCTCAGTTACTTTTTCAGGATAAAGCTTCAGCTTATTTGTCCATAATTTTCCGAAAGAACACAAACTAGAGCACATTAAATCCAAGTAGTCAGATAGTGACATTTCATTAAAAAGGAGCTGCCACTTTTAACATTGTATGCCATATGTGTGAGCATTTGGAGACAGTATTTAGAAGCTTTAGTACATTGTGATGCTGAGATGCTGAAAATATTTAACACATCTGAATAAATAGTGAGAGTAGAGGACTTTGCATATGAATGAAAATTGAGTAAAGAGGAATTATGATAATAAATAATGAATCTAGTAATTATAATAAGGAATAAATTGTATTAAACTCTGCCTGGAGATTGGACTGAACGAGTCTCATTGCAGTGCATTTTGCCTACTACATGGGTAATGGCAGCAGTGAATATTGGGAGCAATGACCTCTACAGCGGGTGTTCACCAAGGAACCCACCAAGGAGCCGCAGTTCCTGAGGTCTGCCAGCTATACACAGATTTAGTCAGCACAGACACACCCACTGATGCCACTGAGTGCTCCTTTCGTTGAAGGTTAAGGACACATTCCAGTGGAGACAAGACACCAGCAAACTGGTTCTGTAGTATCTTAAGAGGGTAGAGAGGGTGCTTCATCCTCATACCTGTGAAGGTTACTAGCCACATCTTCCCAGAACACGCAGAGCAGAATGAACTGTATATTCCTGCCTGAGCTGCTCCCATTCCCTGCTCTTTACATGAGCTTAACCTACTGAGAAGGGTGAACTGGTGTTACTGAGGAGGTGGCTGCAGAACAGACGTGGATTTGTTGTAGCCTGATGTTCTTTCTGCTTGCTTGGGCAATACGAGCTCTGTGCTGACCTTAGCTATGCCCACCACAACCTTGATGTGATTCAAGAAAACTTCTCTGTCATCTCAAAGCCCCTTAGCTTAGGCTGGCAGTTTGTGTCAGAGCTAAGCTCCTGATTGCTGAGTCCATAGTGTGAAACTGCATTGTGGCTGTAGACTGGGGAAGCTCAGAAGACTACCAAAGTCATTTCACTGAGACACAGGTAAGGGCTTGGATCTTCAAATGCACTTTAAAAGCCCCTACTGTAAGAGTTTGGTATTTGTTCTGCAGAGCATCCTACTAGTATGTCCAAGTACATGATAAGCCTCATTTTTTTTCCTTCAGCAGCTGCAGCACATCTACTCCACATCTGGGAGATGAAAGCTGGTAGGCAAACAGTTCCAGCTTTGGCTACCTAAAGGCAGAAGTGTCAAGACACAAATGTTTAGGCAATTTATGACTTCTCTTGCCTATAATGCCACTGTTTTCTAAATCTCTTCACATCTCATTTTGACAAAAGGCAATATATGCCTGCTTAAAAGTGAATTTTTAGCACATCAGCAGAACATGCACGTGTGAGAGTTGCTATACCACACTGTTTTGTGAAACAAAGAATAGGTAAATCTTACTCTTTGGCCCCAGCACCTAACAAAAACTAGGAGTCCTCTGGATTAGTGAAGACAA
>NW_016690415.1:431994-484913 GCF_001604755.1 Lepidothrix coronata | reverse complement strand
AAATCTCCAGTAACTGGGCGTATTTTTTATGCTAATGATTAACACATCCACTAGGAAAATTGAGCCCTCTACCCAGATTTAGTGATACATCTTTACAACAACACAATTAGGAAGAGAAAAGCATTATAGATACCAATATTTCAGTTTATTTTGCTTATTATGGTACTGAAACTTGGAGAAAAAAGTACACTAGTAACGTTCAAGCTTCGCTCCAATAATTAAAAATCACTGTGAAACGTCAAGAAAGAGCAAGCCCTGGCTTTTCTTTTACAGGCGCTTGAGAGGGCATAAATAAAGCATGAGAGAAATAAAGGACATAAAATTCTGCCACCCTCCAAAGCACCTTAAGGTTCATTTCATTGTCAAAAGTATTTTTTCCAGTGAAGGAAAACTACTTGTATAAAGTAAGATGCAAAGCAATCAATATTGGCAGCATTCAGTTTGCCTATGTCTTACCCATATTGTTTCATTCTACTGTATCACAATTTTTTGGGGTGTTAGCAGCTGTATACAGGATAAGTTAGATTAGATTAGTAATGAACATGCCCTTAGAAATTGTTGTGGGCAGTCAAATGCATCATGATCAAAGATGCACTGGATAGCTAAGCAATTTTAATAAACAAAGTATGAGGTTGGGGTAATCTGCATCTTTGTGAAAGGGACTGACTGTTGCAGTATGGACTGTTCAGCAACAGCATTCACCTCCCAAAAAAATACATTTCAAAACTGAGGAACTTTTCATATCAGCCAACTCAGCCATTTTTATAACTGTGATATATCTGTTGGTTTCAATATATTTTAGTTTTACATTAATTTCTCCATTTAATTTATTCAATGTTAGAAGGAAATACCTGGCACAAAAGATGTTTGGAATAGACTTCTGTTTGTTCTACATAACTTGTGGTGCCTGATTCTGCAAAACATGTCAGCTAATTGAGACTGAAAGTAGTGTGCAAAGAACTCTTCATCATCAGTCCCCCAAAAAATGCAAAAAGTTTTTAGCAAGTTAGTTTGCATATTTTTAAAGGAACCTGGGTGCACTGGATGGATAATTGGAAATTCAGATATAAAGAACCAAAATTAATCTTCAGGCTACAGGTACAAAATTTCCTTGACTTCTAAGTGCAACTGAGAGTCAAACTAAATATCCTAGATTTAAGCCTGTTCTATGGGCCTGTATTCTCATTGTTTTTTACTATGAATCTGCTTGTTTGCCTTCATTCATTATCAGACATGACCATGTCTGTCATGAGATATCTATATATTGTGTACAATACCTATTAGGATCTACAAGACCCAGAAGAAAGACCCCTAGGTGTGTTCAACTAACATGTGTTTTCCCTGTGAAGTTCTAGGATTTATTTTCTGGCAGTGGAAAATGAAACTTGGGAAGAAATCTGAATCCCAGTAACCAACAGTTTTAGTTCTCAGTCCAGAGATCCTACTTTGACAGTCTTGGCTGAGTCAGTGGGACTGGCTTAGGTGCTCTCCTGCCTTTAGAAGATGAAAGCTGTAATAACAACTTCAATTTGAAAAGGAATGAAGAGCAAAAACTTATATATATTTTTACAATTGTACTTTGGTATTCTAGGACTGCTGTTACATACCATGGTTTCTAGAAGAAATGCATGAGACTGTGCATGTTTAAGCTTCTTTATTAGGCATTTTATGAGCAGGTATGACAGACTTGACAAGAAATTAATGGATAAATATAATTTTACAGCTACATGTACTTTTACGGTTTTCTGAAAGTTAAAGTTTGTACAGACTTGCTTTAATTACCTAATTATAAAACAATTCATAATGCCAATCAGCTATCAGTTGACATCATCTGTGTATGTCAGCACCAGTTTGTTTTGCTGAGCTTTTGCTTTATTCCTGACAGCTTTAAATTATTATACTCTATGGATCTATCAAAGGCAAATAATACAGCTTCTCCTACAATAAGATACTCTATTTTCTGCACATCACAGTGTTAAGAATCTAATCGTGAGCAGCTGCCACTCCTACAGAAATTCTGATCTAAAGAACTGAATTCCAGTCTGAGGATTTTCTTGGCAGATGTAGCATTACCTGACTTTCTGTGTCACTGTTCACCATGGCTAGCTCATGCACGTGTGAGAGTTGCTATACCACACTGTTTTGTGAAACAAAGAATAGGTAAGTCTTACTCTTTGGCCCCAGTGCCTAACAAAAACTAGGAGTCCTCTGGATTAGTGAAGACAAGAGCTGAATGGCTTTTCATGTGTCCCTGTATACTTAACAAACCCCGTTTCTCTCAGCAGAGAACAGGAAGAAGCATCACTGTACATACCAGCACTTAGCTGGCAACAAAACTTTTCCAGGCCTTTCTCAAGGTCACACGTCTGATATTGCTCTGGGTCTTCACTTGGGCTCTCTTTTAGCTCCTCTGCTCTTTTGCCTTTTGAACCTTCAGAAAGCAACAGAGGCATCAAATGAAATTTTTACCTGACCAAACACAAGGTGAGCCTTAGCCCCAAATCAAGACACCTGAATCCAGGTCTAAATAAGCACAATGGAGTCTACAGAGTGATTCTGCTTAAGCTAAAAGAGACTCTGAATAGCTCATCTGCTAAAGGGCTCGTTAGTGTACATCTGAGCTGAGCTTCCAGTGCAGTCCATGTAGTGACTAGCTCTCACTGACTCTAATGGACACACACCTCAGATGTGTAGATGCCTGCACTGTTTTCCTGCCATAAAACCAAATTTCATCCCATGGAATCAATTCAGTATTTCAGTTCTTCCAATACCTATATGGGACTGGCAGATACCACACAAGAGCTGTAAGTCACCCACACACTTTCTGACCAGCAGCTGAAGGCCAAGTGAGATACCCTGAAAGATCTGAAAGGGGGCAGCTGGATCAAGCCCTAGCTCCCTTCATGTGAAAGGGGTTTCTTTTATATTAAGAAAGCATAAGCACCACCTGGGTTAAGTTCATCTTATTCTAAAGCAGATGTGTTGAAAGGGATGAGGTGAACATAGACAACCAAGGTGAGATGCAATCCAGTGCTGATATAAAGCTTGCACATGCCTTTGTTTGGGTGGAAAAGTGCGTCTGTGTTAAGGGCAGAGATTGCAAACCTTTTTCATACATCATTGTAAATTAAGACTAGCAGCCACATTACCCTGTTCTAACTAAATGTAACTCAGTCTTCCCAGCTCATGCAATTAGATTCTGTTCTCTTCAGCTAAAAAACATCGCTTGCATGTTTCTCTCTGTTCACTTTACTGAAGTTATTGTTTGCTAAAAAGCCTGGCTTCTTTCCAGAAGGAAGAAGCTTTGATGCCTCTCCTGACAGCACAACTCAAAGAAACACATGGAATTTTTATTCTTTGCTTCCATCTTAGCAGCAGCAGTCACAAATAAATCATGTCCAGCTAAGACTTGGAAAGAATGACAGCCACGCAAAGGTTTTAGGGACAGAAAAATCAAACCATGTGAAAATGTCTGTCAATTCTGTCAAGGATTTAAACATCACTCTGGAGACTGCGCTTACCTGGGGCAGTCATAAAGGCATTTTGTTTATCAGAAGATTGGGGGTTTTTTAAGACTATGAATGTGTATATTAAGTAAGGCAATTAAATACAGAAAAGTGAAACTACTTGAACTATTTGTGTTTCCAAAGAAGGGCAACGAAGCTGGTGAAGTTTGATGAGGAGCAGCTGGGGGAGCTTGGGTTGTTTAGCCTGGAGGAGGCTCAGCAGGGACCTTATCACTCTCTACCACTACGTAAAAGGAGGTTGTAGACATTTGGGGGTTGGTCTTTTCTCCCAAGTAACAAATGACAGGATGAGAGGAAATGGCCTCAAGTTATGCCAGGGGATGTTTAGCTTAAATATTAGGAAAAATGTATTTTCTCAAAGGATGGTGAGGCATTGGAACGGGCTGTCCAGGGAAGTGGTGGAATCGCCATCACTGGAAGTGTTCAAAAAGAGTGTGGATGTGGCACTTGGGGATAGAATTTAGTGGTGAATACAGTGGTGCTGCATTAACAGTCAGACTTGATGATCATAGAGGCCTTTCCCAACCTTAACAATTCTATGATTGAACCATAGTATGGTATCACAAGACAAGAGTGGAGATGGCACTCAAAATCAAGCTGAGGACTGTAAGAGTAAGCCCTGCCAAACTGTCTCAGACTGAAGACAGGGATCATTCCCAGCATCACGCTCTCCAACAGTAGCCAAAGGCAGTTGCATAGATATGAGTGGAGAAGCAACATGGTATCCACCACACTTCCCTGGAAGCAACAGGGACTAGAGAGTAGGAGACAACACTGAATAGAGGATCACAACAGCGTGATTCAAAAACGTAGGTAGCTTTAAAATCAGCGTTTGTATTTGGTTGAAAAGTAGACTAAAGATAAATGGACTTTTTTGTAATCTCAACAGGGTCATTTATTAAAAAAAGGTGAACGACAAAGGATTGGGTCTTGCAGCTACTTCATTTAGACACACAGAACTGGGTCCATGCAGATTCCTGCAAAGCAAAGCTAATGCTCCTACTTCACTTCTTGGCAAAGATCTAAAACAAATGGGTTCTGAGGAGATGCTTGAAAGGGAAGAGAGTGGGATTTCTGGAAGATATTTATCTCTAAAAAGAAGAACTAATTGTTCAATTAAGATTAACATTAAAAATTGACTTGAAAAGAAGGCTCTCTAACATTCTTTAACACATTCTAATTTAACTGCAAACACTGGTTTTTTTCCTCTCCCTCTCATTTTCCAAAGGGCTATCCAATACAGCACCTTAGTAAAAATTAAATTTGAGAATTCTTTGCGCAAATCTAAAGAACACATTAAAATTTATGCAACAGCTATCTGGATGACTGAATATTTTACACAAATGCAAATTATGAGAAAGCTGTTACTCATGAAAAGTGCTACATGGCTGAAGATGGTTGGTATTTCCATTCAGGACATTTGACAAATAAAGAAAACAACAGCAAGAACTACACAAAACCACTGATTATCAAAGAATAAAAGAACACAGCATTCATCTTTTCAAAAATGAAGTAATATAATCTCTTTACCATAACTCCCAAATTAATTGTCTTGAGTTGGAAATAGGATGATCAATCTGAAGTCTACCAGACAGCGTAATTAGAAAACATTTGGAGAGCGAAGGTTTTCACTGCATCCTTTGACTGATTCCTGTAACTATCTCTTAGCCTAGATTTATTGTCCTGTACTGTATTAAAGGCTTTGCTGACTCTTAGGACCATCAAGCAATCCCCAAAACTCTGTGTGACTTGAGGTAGTAAATATTTCAAAAGGAGTTCAGCATTCAAGTCTACAAACTAGACTTCTTTAGAACTGGCCAGTGTCTTACCCTCCTCAGTGATCACTATCACTGGATCAGGCCCCCAGATACTAACATAAATGAAGACCTAGAATTTTGAAGACACTTAAGGTAAAACCTATACTCAAGTGCTTGAAACAATCAGAGCCTAAAAACTTAAGTCAAACTCCAGGACACATTTGACTAAGCTTCTTCAAATCAAAGAACAAGCATTTTAAGGAGTTAAAATGAATGATCCAGAATTAAATATTCGCTTTGGATTTGCCGATTGTCAAGACTGACTGAAAAGAGTAGTAAACCTGTACATGACCAGACAAACTGTTGTGTTACAAGTCCATTATGACATGAAACAGCTCAAAATCAAGGCTGTTGTTTTGAGAACATTTCTTTGTACCTACTGCTCCTGGCTATTGCTGATTTACAGTGACAGCCACCTTTCTAAAGCAAACGTGGGAATCACAAAGTTCTATTGGTTCAAAAATTACAATAGCTAAAATGCATTTCCATGAAGGTAGAAAATAAAATAAAAATCCAGAGGTGCATAACTAAACTGAGCCGCCAACACTTAACTGGGCATGCCTTGCTGGAGTAGGCTGGACTGCAGGAGCTATGGCATGGGGTTTGGTTTCCTAAAAAAAGCTCAGACCACTATTCCCTGAAAATGTATCAGCAGAAGGGCCCTCACCAGCAGCTGCAGTCAAATATGGCATTGAAATTAAACTCCTCTACTTGCATCAGGTCCATTGCTGAGAAGCAATACTGGTTGTCCTGTTTAATCAGAGTTCAACCCTAGCACAGCATCTTTTGGAGGGCAAAGACTTTTGATCCTGGTGGGTAACAGACAGTTCCATAATTAATTCAACATCTGTTTGCCACTTTCAGTCACACCTAACAGATGGGCCATATCAGCTGGGAAAAAAGAATTAAGTGGAAAGGGCACCTTATCAGTTCCTTGGCTGAAACACTGTGAGGTATCACAAATGGCTATTAAAAAGAAAGGAAGACAGCTGTAGGGGGGATGTTATCTTTAAACTGCACCCACTGATACGGTGCAGGTAGGAACTAACTCACACTTTGTCTGTTTTGAATCCTGCACCCCAAAGCCATCCCTTCCCCCTCCTCCCTCCCAACCTCACTCAGTTGGCAAAAGATGCCAACCTGCTTCCTACAGCAAGTATTCCACCCTCCAGCAGAGAGTTATGGCTGCTGCCCACTTTGCATTATCCCAGCATGATCACCGCGATCTCTGGAAGGTGCCCCATTTGTTGCCACAAATTTAAAATGTCTATGAAAGTTACTGAAGTTTCCCACTTTACATGATCAATCAGAGTTTGATTAGTGATTTTTGTGAACTAGAATAATTATCATATCATGGCCAGGCTTTGCGAACAAAGATTCGGGAAGGACTCTACCCACATTTTCTTCAAGTGCACTGGTGGCTAAAGAGGCCAATAACACAAGATAGACAAGTCTGGTTGCCAAAGGCACAGCAGAAAGACTCCTTGGGTGGTATCAGCAAGACACGGTTCTTTCTGTATTGTCTTTTCTCCTCAAGAGTGATCCTGCGTGCGTCCTCAAAAGAAGCAGCAGTGTTATAGATGGCGTGTCTCCAGGCCTCCCAACTGGAGGCCAGAGTAGACCAGTGATGAAGACCAATATGGCCAAGGCTGAGATGTTGTTTCAGGGAGTCCTTGTTTCTTCTCTTCAGGGTTCCTCTCATGCAGCAGCCGGTGGCAAGTTCACCATAAAGCAAGATCTTAGGGAGGCGGTGGTCCTTCATCCTTGAGACATGCCCTGCCCATCGCAGCTGCGTTCTCAGCAACATGGCCTCAATACTTGTGACTGCTGCTTGTTCTAGAACAGATGTATTGGTCACATGATCTGACCAGTGGATGTTTAGGATTGAACGGAGACAGCGTTGATGGAAGCGTTCTAGGAGTCACAGGTGGTGGCGGTAGATGACCCATGATTTGGAACCATAAAAGAGAGTAGACAGCACTATGGCTCTGTAAACACTGATCTTTGTACTTTTCTTGTGGTGTTTATTTCACCAAACTCTTTTATGAAGCTTTCCGAAGGCACTATATGCCTTTGCTAACCTGTTGTCTATCTCCCCGTAAATCTTACCATCCGAGGAGATGAGGCTACCGAGGTAATTAAACTGCTGGACTGATTTGAGCTCTGATTCGCCAATGGTGATATGGGGATGATGGGGGACTTCCTGAGGTGCAGGTTGATGGGGAACCTCTGTCTTCTTTAAGCTGACTTCCAGCCCAAAGAGCTCAGCAGCGTCTGCAAAGCAGGATGTTAAACGCTGCAGAGCTGCTTCTGTGTGGGCGACAAGGGGGGCGTCATCAGCATAGAGCAGCTCCCGGACAAAATGATTTCAGGTCTTAGTGTGGGCCTTCAGTCGCCTTAGGTTGAATAGGCTTCCATCAGTATGATATCGAATGTAGATACCGTCCTGATCATCGAGGTCTGCTGTGGCCCTTTGGAGCATCACGCTGAAAAAGACTGTGAATAGGGTTGGTGCAAGAACGCAGCCTTGGTTATTAGAAAGGGCTCAGAAAGTGCATTGCCATATCTGACTTGGCTGTGCTGATACACATGGAGTGAGATGATCATTTTAAGGGACTTGGGGGGACACCCTAAACGTTCCAAAATCCACCACAGACCTTTTCTGCTCACAGTATCAAAAGCCTTGGTGAAATCAACAAAGGTTACATAGAGACCTTTGTTCTGTTCCCTACACTTCTCTTGCAGTTGTCTGAGAACAAGAATAATTAAATGGCTGCTTTCCAAACTAACTCTCGTTAAGAGCACACAAAATTGTACTTTAAGCAACTGGGCACAAGAATAATCAAGTATAGCTTAGTTTCTCACACTACCAGTCATCTTTTTCACTCTCAACATGCTTCATGAACATTAACAATTGCCTGTCAAAATGTAGCTTGTATAAATGTGATGAAGATTTAATCAGATTGAAGAAAGATTACAATCAGCATTATTGTGAGTACTTAACATGACAGAGAGACAGCAGAAGGTTTCTGAATAAGTTTTGCACTATATAAATGCACTCCTATGCATTGTTAAATGACAGTTTGTCAAAATACCTCAAGTAGTTTGTTATCCTTTCTAGGACCCAACCTTGCAACTCCCAGACTAAGCAGGAAAAAGGCTTGGCTTGAGAAATGGTACATCATCCAAGGGAAAGGATATAAAAGCCATTGGTTACTTGGCTTTTCCTCAAGAGATCTTTAAAAAAAAAAAAAAAAAAAGAAAGAAGAAAGGATTCTAGGCAGGTCCAATCGGGGGCCTAAAGAGCTGCCAAGTTTAGTCGGCTTTAGCTCTGTGCCTGCAATTAATTCTGCAATTGTTTCTGTCCACCTTCCCCAAACTGGTCTGTGATATACAGCAGAGCAGGCACTCAAGCCACTCCAGGCAGCTCCCTGTGTGTGCATGACTCATCTGGATGCTGCTTGTGCTGCTGGTAGAAGGAAAAAAACCCCAAAGCTGCTTTCTCTACCAAAATTATGGTAGCTGGGCACAAGGAAGTATCATGATTTGGTCACATGTTCAGTCAGTGCAATTTTAAGGAGTATTTAACATGCAGCAATAGAAAGGGGCAAAGTAAGCATTTCCATTGTGGCAAAATCCATTGCTCAGACAGCCTTCTTCAGCAAGATGCTTAGCAAACTGAGCACCCATAGGCAATCAATTTTATCCCTAATGTTTCCTAGAATATTGTGAGTCCCTGCGAGAGCAGAAGCATCACAACAGCCCAAGAATAGGAATCCACCTGAAAAGCTCTAGGATAGTGGTTGTGAGCTCTTCCTCTCCCCCATGCTAGAAATAGGTCACAATAATCACATCCACAACTTAGAGAGAACTAATCCTCCTATCAGCACTGTCACTTCTGCCTTAGGCACTACTTCCAGTAAAGACACTGCTTCATCAGAACAGTTCCAAAAAGGAAGTTAAAGATTTTTAAATTTAAAGATATTTTGTTGGTTTCAGCTTCATTAAAAAAAAAAAATCCCCCCCCCCTAAGCAACAGCAGGATACTGAAGGAAGACAAAATAAGTGAGAACATGCAAGTTTGCAGGTACTGCTTCATCACCAAGAAGAGAAATACTCCTCTCACTCCCAGGCCGTGCAGCATCACAGTGCTAAAGAACTTGGGTCAGAAAAAACTGCCAGTAGTTATCATGGTTTGTGAATCACTTTTTTCAGTAATTACTTTGGAAGTTAAGAAATTCTGCGCCCTCATTTTGGTCTTCGGTACAGTTGATGAAAGCAAAAGCACCACAGCTCTAGGGTAACACTGACTTGTGACCATTTGGGCTACATCCATAAAAGTAGCTTTCTAAACAGTTGTCCAGACTATGCACGTTTCAAGGAAATTTTCCTTTTAGTTATCTTTCATTTGGTCCTGTGGACAGGGAAGCATTTGTAGTTTGGAGCATAGCAGGAGCACTCCTAAAGTATGTCTTCAAGTTTAATTTTGCCCCAAAGGAATTCAATGAAGTGTTCAGAGAGCTCCACAATATAAACTACAGGTGGGCAAGTGGGGGTGATTAAAAGCTCTGCTTCATGAGTGACCTTGCATCTAAACTAACTCCATGACCAGGATGCATTTACTTTGGTTTTGATTGATTGCACTGGAATGAAATGTCTGTACCTTGACTCAGCAAGAGCTACAGGACCGTTCAAGTCTTCTGGGTCTCTTGCCAGCCCAGAAACAGCACCTGGCAATGCAAAGATGAAGGCTGGATGTAATAGGAGATGGATGGAGGATCTTCATAGTTTCTCCCAGAACCAGTCTCAGAGGGTCATGTTTTCTTCAGTTGCAGAAGGCACCTGGAAAACTAAATCTCCTTTACCTCCTCATCCCTCTGTATCTGCATCTTTAACAAGCAGATAAGGACCAAGATATTCAAGAATACTAGCAAAAATGCCCAATTTTAGGGTAGGGGGTGTTGTACTGTTTTTTTTTTAATTGAGCAATTATTTGCAGTTCTCTTTTGCACAGTGAAAAAAATAGAATCCAAACGTGCCATTTTTCAAATTTCATGAGTTTCCTACAATATTTCAGAACAATACGTAATTCGAGTTTATATATTTAGCAAGGAAGCCAAAGAAGTTCAGAAAAGAGATCAAAGAAAATAAGGGGATGAGAAAAGAGGACTAGAAAAAGTGCTTGCAATTGTTTTATAGTTTGCTGGAAACAAAAAAAGGTTGGTCATAAGTATGTGAGAAACTGGGCTGGACAAATTTTCAGAAAATAACTTTCGTTATTCTGAAAAGAGAAGTCTGAGTACAGTAACTTCTAAACAAGCTAGACTTGAATAACAGTACCAACTCCTTCATTATTTGTTTTAAATCGTAACGATGTGACAAGGCTGATTTGTATTTTACTTAGATTTAACAACAGTAGTAGCAAACTAATAAAGCTTAAGAGTAAAGTAGCTTACTAGCACTGGCAGTTTAGCCAGCAAACATGAAAAGGACTTAAATCAGAAATTGCATCCCCGCCCCTTGCTTTTTAGCTGACAACAGCAGAAGATACAGGATATCAATGAATGAGTCACATCATTCACTGGCCGTTAAAATCTACAAGAAGTAAGAGCAGCACAGACCCGACATAAAGTCTGCCAATACAGAGCCTGTCATCCCTAGCACCGACATAAGGTGGCATCTCTATTAAAAGGTAAGTGAGAGCTTGGTATCAAATTTGAAAAGCAGAACATAAACCACTTCTCATGACAGAGTTCACTAAGTATCTGAAGCCTCAATATCATGATACTCTGCCCCACACTATTTAAGAAAGGGTGCAAGTTAAACAGCAGCAAGCTCAAAAGAATAACTCTCCCTTGGGAGAAAGTGGTGCACTCGCCTTTTGTCCCTCGGAGAGAATGCCATGGAGAAAAAGCCAAGCACTACAGAGGATGAGCATTGCTTCTTGGCAGAGGGCAAACAGAAGGACCTGACCAAGCTTTCAGAAAAGCTTTCCATGTCACAAGGCTGGCTGGCAATGGTTATGCCTCAGCAGCTTGAGCTTTAGCGATACCTTTTCTCCCACTTCACTTGCCCAAAAGATCTGCTGCACTTTTAGTACAACTGCCTTCTGTACCATGTTTTATTCATAATGACAGTTGTGCCTGAAGGCACACCCCTCAGCATTGAACCACCAGAGACTACTTCTAGGCAAAGCTGGTATTACATTAAGTGCATTAATAAGATATTGCTTTGGCCATCCTGAACACAGAGAGATCAAATGTTCAAGAACAACCTTTATTTCTGCACCTGAAAAACACATTCTTTTTTTTTTCCTAAAGAATTTATGCAGAGTATAAAAAATACCAAGTTTCAAACTGTGTGCTTAACAAATAAAGCTAAACATGATATGAGGATTTTGATGTTTGATTTCGTACAGGAACAGCAACTGAGAGGTGGAGAGCAGCTGCATTTCAAAGGGAAATTCCAATCTAGAGTCTTGGAAGGAACAAAGGGACACAACCTGAGCTCCAGCTTGCTTATCTAAGAACTGCAACATGAAAAATAAAGCCCTTGTTGCATGTGAAAAGATACTGTGCATTTTATCTTTAATGTATCAATTGCATTTAACACTGACTACACACAGGGTGTCAAATACTGGATTCTCAAATGAGAATCACTTGAAAGCACCATTAAAAAAACTACTTAAACTTTTAAGTTGGGAATTTAAGTCTCTTTAAAACCAAAATCTGACCTTCACGCGGCAATAACAGGTAGCAGACTTAATGCTCCAATGTACTAAGCTCTTATACATGTTAAAAGGGATGCAGTGTAAGCTCAGACTTGGAATCATCTAAGTGCCCTAGCACAAAAGTTCACATTCCAACAGGGCTGACTCAGTCCTTCCGCCTTCCAAAGTACATAAATCTAATTCCATGCAGTTTTACTGTGAAAGAAACTCTTAAAGCAGGGTTCCTCCTCCCTGCTGTGTCAAAGCTGAGGATTCCCTCTCCTATGATCCTTTCAGTTGTTCCCTGCCATTCTTTACAAGAGAACCGGCTTTCAGGCTCTACATCAGATCCAGCAATCAGATGGTTTCTTGTTATTAAACATGTTTCTTTGAGAGCCCAATATCAACTTATAGAAATACAGGTTACCTGGTGCAGTAATTTGCAGTTAGTGCAATATAGCTCCAAATGCTGGTGACAAATGCCTAACTGCATTTTAAGATACTTAACCTAAAACATTGTAGAACAGTGTCATCAAATCCAAAATTAGAAGTTACTGTTCATTTTCTTACTAATACGTTTTCTAGCACACTATCAATCTTCAGGATACATCGAATTTGCAGACAATTTACAGGCAGAATTGTTTAGCCAATATCCATGATGCAGTATGTACAGGTACGTATTTCAACTGCTCTACTTTCAGCAGGAGGTATGGGGAAAGCCAATCATCTTCATTAACATCAGTAAAAGCAAGGCAGCATCACCAAAAACCCACAAAGATACTTATGTTAAATGATTTCATTATTCTTTTTGCTAAGTTTAATTCTTATGATCGCATTGAGAAAATTCAAGTGGTTTTTGCCATTATCAGCTAACACTGAGTTGACACAGATCTCTCTAACTCCACTAATAT
This sequence comes from Lepidothrix coronata, assembly GCF_001604755.1. Lineage (NCBI taxonomy): Eukaryota > Metazoa > Chordata > Aves > Passeriformes > Pipridae > Lepidothrix > Lepidothrix coronata. Next base: position 471,949 of record NW_016690415.1, on the reverse strand, counting down.
TCTTCCTACAGAAACTCCTTTCCAGAGTTTTTACATCTCCAGCAAGGAAGGAAATCCATGGATTTAGATAGACAATCACTTCAGAGCCAGCTAACAGAAGTGCAGAAAAGATAATTATGCACTCAATTGACTCGTTCCAGCCTATAAAGAGAAAAAGGAGTATCTGGTGCAAGATAAACAGGTAGAAGTGTTTCTTAGGGAAGAGTTGAGATTTTATCCTGTGGCGATAAAGAAATGAGTCATCATCCATCATGGTGAATAAACTCTTAAGTTAAATCATTTGATGTGGTAACTTAAAACCACATTCAGTTTTAGATTCTTTTCTAAACCTACATCAAAGAGGATGAACTTCCAATAATTGTCATTAAAGACTACAGATTTACACAGCTACTCCAGTACTTTGGCTCTTGAGTAGTATTTTTTCCTCAGTGCTTCAGAAGAGCCTTATGAAGTATCTCAGGAAAAAGACAACAAGCTACCTGGGGAGATGACACACAGAGGATAAAATAACCTCCCTGACATTACCCAGCAGGCCACAGCACAAGCAGACAACAAAACAGCTTTAAAAAGCCCTGTCAAAGGCTGCCTCAGNCGAATAGCTGCTGTTATTAAAGCAGGGCATAGAGTGACAACTGCAGTTAAGACCTGTGCAGCATTACAATAAGATCACATTTTTATTAATTTAAATGGTGTATAAGCAGCAAAATTACAAGTTCAGACTGACTAGTGGCCTCTTCATACTACTGCGCAGGTTTCAAAACTGAAATGCTTCAGAGCAAGGTGTAAGAAACTCCAAGGGAAAAGTCTGCTTCCAGTATGAAAACACCTACGCCTTTTTCACAGACTAACAGGTTTTTTTAAGCCCTATGAGCGGACAGTGGTCACCATGCCCCTTTCCAGACAAAAAACACCATTCAAGGAGGAATCCAGGGCAGAATAATAATGTTCAACAGAAAGTTATTGACAACTTCTTTGTGAACATTATATATTCATATCTTACTGTTTCTAGAAAGCTAGTAGATCCTCCGAAGTTGCAAGTTATGTCAGAAGTATGACAATAAAGATTAGAGAAATAACAAAACCAATACTTTTGAAAAAATATGATTAAAAATGTCAGTGGTAATTTTTGCAAACTTAGCCAGAGTGATATAATATATCCCATGCAGTTTATAAACATCTTGGCATCAAGTTTCAGTGCTTTAGAAATTTACTTCCTGTGTTTCAGCAAGGAAAAAACAAGAAAAGCATTCCTGGGTAACATTTATTTTGTGACACTTCTTCACTGATAACATTTTGCAATCTATATCCAGGAAGGGTAACTTAAGGCTAGTTTGAACAAGATGTAACCTATGCAGACAGTATCTGAGCAGAATGGAGCACACAGATTGATAAAAACAATCCTTCCAAGCTAGAGGCATCTTAAGTTACTAGTAGTAGTATGCAGTTACCACTTCTTGTCAATCTGACAAGTATTGGCATTCAGTATCAATAAATTCTTTGAAGGAACTGGACTAGTACTATGCCTCTACTGTAGGAATTTTGGAAATAAATGAAGTGGTATTATCACTTATATAAAAAACCCCCTCTTCATTTGATCTGAAAATAATTTGGTCTATTTCTCAGCATAAATTTGATATCTCACCAGTCAATCCTGGAGGCATTTCCAAATTAAAGGGCTAGAAAGAGGATGACTATTTCAAAATCTGATGTTAGGTCTATCCTTTAAAGGTCAGCATTTCAAGAGTTAAGGGTTTTACAGCATCACCAACTCAACCATGCTGCAAAGATAAGCATTTTTTCCTTGGTCTTTGATGAATACAGCTACACTTCAGGCCCATTAAGAAAGCTTCTCGAGACCCTTTCCTGCAGCGCTGACTTTCTTCACAACCCTCCTACAAACTTTACAGTTTCTTCTGCAGCTGTTTGCTGTCCCAATGTTAATTCTTATCTAATTAGACTGAATTTGTTGAATTTTAACAAACGTATTTCTTCTCCTGTTGCTCCTTTCTAGCTACAAAGTTCACACTGTTCTGTGGAATGTGAAGCTCTTTTCCTAAAATACGTAGACAAAACACAATAGTTTACGTACATTTAACAAGAGAACATCACATTACTATATCACACTTAATTAACAAGGTAAAACATATTCAAGTCTCGAAACAATTCTCTGTGTACCACCATTCAGATAGTTTTTAAAGTAATGCAGTTTGTTCAATGGCCTAGAAGTTATTTTCTAGGCTCTTCCCAAACCAGAGCTATAGTCCCCCACAAGACAAATCCATTACACGCTGTACAAGGGGCATGTAATAGGAAAAGCTGATGGGACAGAGGCCTTTGGTCTTCCCTAAACCAGGGCATCCAAGGCAAGATACACAAGCAGACTTGCCTATCCAGGATATCAAACCTGAAGTTTTCTCTGCAGGGCAAAAAGAAAATTCTGAAGTTTTCAAATCCTTGAAAGAACCAACAAAGGGCTGATTACTTTCTAGCTGAAGAAATCCACTTGTGTATAATCTACCAAAAACAACCCACATTTAGGAAGATAACAGAAGCCAAAGGGTCAATTCAAACACATATCCAGCATTATTCAGTCAAGAAGCTTTTGAGAAACTCAGGTTGAAAGGACTTGTTCCAACTTGTCAGGTTGGTGGAAACAGAGAGAGGGAACAAAACACCAATGGAAAGGCTTTGGGCACACACAGTACTGCCGCATTTCTGAGGGGATCCAAAACTTCTGGCACACACTAGACTGTGGCTAAAGTGCCCCTTCAGTGACCTGCTCAGCTTTGCACTGCAGTTTGTCTAAAATCCAGTTTTAGGTATAAACACCTTATCTGAATTCTGGCTTTTGGAAATGGGTCATCTTAAAGTGATATGCCTTATTATGAGAGAAGTTAAAAATAAAACCTTAAAATAAATTCTGTTTTCTATACCTTCTATTCTATGTCAGAAGCAGAAGTTTTTTGGAGCAAACGATTGAATGTTGAGACTTAAGCCATCCAAAGAAATCTCTCTGCATCTTCTTGTGGAGGGTGAGCAGGCAGGGCACAGAAGAATGGATAAAACTGTTATTTCTTAAATTTATTTGCAGCATGGTAACTTAAAGACTGGCGCAGAATATTAGAAGTCTTGAAATTATGTTTATATACCAAAATGTCAGTGAGAAGTCATTTTTATCTGTCTTCTGAAGTAGCTAATCCAAATTGATCCAGGTAAGAAACATCATGTATAGCTTATTTTAAACATTCACTTCAAACTGCAATAATGTCAAATACAAAGTACTTGATAAGCCAATTTTATTTTCAAGTTTAAGCCATAAATTCTTCCTAGTGTAGTTTTGCATTTTTTTCCCCACATAAAAGTATTTCCAAAAACCCGTGATGAATTATGTAGGGAATCTTCATCATCTCAAAGTGTTCTGCTCAGCAACACCCATGCCCCTGGATTCCAAACCTGTATTTTCTTTATTACAGAGGAATTATTTTATTACAGGTTTGTTAAAGGATTCTATAGGAAAACCAACTTATTTCCTTTTTATCCCCTGTGTCAATATTTAAACTTCACCATTCTGTTCAGTAATACACAGTAATGTGCTATTAAAATGTATAAAAGGCAAAGGAGCAAATATTTATCGAATAAAAATTAGGTAACAGATCACATAGTGAAGAGGGATGCTAACAGAAGGGTCTGTGGTAAAATATCTACAGAAAGCTACTCAGTGCTACTACCTCTGCAGAGCCTGAACCACATTCTGGAGGCACTGAACAAATTCACAACTGGACTTCTTGCATAGCTTCTTCATCAGAACGTTGCCACCAAATAGTGCTAGAGAAAAGCACAGTGAATTGTCCAAAATATTCAAGTAACAAACCAGAAGAATTGTAACAACTCAAATCCAAAAGCCTTTTCCTCATCACATTGCACTCCACATTTTTCTTCTTTTTCACTTTCTTTTGACACAAGTTTTTTGGGCTGCTGGTGGTGTCATTTGTCTTGCTTTCATTTCTGTTATTAGTTTCCAAAGCCATTTAAATACAACAAAGTAAAAAAGAAACAACAAACAAGGTACAGCACTTGCAAGGTGAATTCTGGATCTGTGTGGAGTCAGCAGACTACATAAATATTTCAGAATAGGTGGGAGACTTGTATTACTGAGTGGCAAGAACAAGAAAAATCAAGTGAAACAAACCTTAAAAGCAAGCAAACAACTGAGACTGGCCTAATTAAAGCAAATCCTATTAAAAGCCTTACCAACTTAAAGCTACGCAAGGAAAGCACCTTCTGCTAACAGCATTACTGCTGTGACCCACAACTAGGAGCATAACTCATGCCAGTGTCCTGGCCCCAAGCTTTTCCTCACTTGATAATGCTTATTCTTGTCAGAAGGAAGAGGGACAATGTAGTGATATCAGAAAACTGCATTTGCAGAACGATCCACATTACAAAAACTAAGTGTACACTGTGGGAACCAGTAATTGCAACTTCTTAGGATGCATGTTAACAACTAAATACCACTTCTGGTTTTCAAAACTGGTTTCACTTCAGAAAGTTATTTTACTAGAGGATTTGTTTGCAAACAGAACTACAAAAAGTTTCTAAGTAATCGGAAAAAGTGCCACTTTTCCTGCAAAATGCATTTGTCATTACAATTAAAAAATGTTAACATACTGTAGTAACATTGGCATAGGACAAACACATCTCACATTGCATGTCTTCCTTACATCACACCTACTTTGACCAAAAGTTCTACTTGTGAATCTTAAATGAATTTACTTAATGATTTGATTTTGTCCTGCATCACAGTGCCTTGCCATGAAGTGCTCTGTATGTTTCTTTCTAAAAGATACCCACCATTACTTGAAGAGATCAGAAAGCAAACAAAAACCCACAGAAGAAGGGGGAGTCCCAACATCAGAACTTTGTGTTTGTTTAAAAACATACATGATTCTTTTCATAAAACTACTCGTGTGGCATTGCCCCAAATAAGCAAGTCTCAAGCTTGATTTGAGAAGGATTTCAGAAGACAAAATGAAAGACTGGGTATCTTTTCATTTGATAATGAAGACAGTTTAAGGGCATTAGCCTTTCTTCTTTTAAAAAGGAAAACAAATTTCAAAACAAATTAAAATCCACTGCCGTGTTACTACAGCATAACGCCAGCATTTCTTGAGGGAAACAATTTCTAGCACAAACAGAAATCTTTCTACTTCTTATAATGTAAAGAAACTTGAGCTGTCCCTCAAAAGTTAATTCTTCAGAAATTTACATTTATTATTTAGAACTACCCAATCAAATTAATGTATTTTAAATGACTTCTGAATAAAAAGCTCAAAAAATCCATTGGAAATGGAAAATTCTTTCGGTTCTACAACACAAGAACAGTAGATCTCCATTAAAGTATTTCACATCATTCGCTAAAGACAGTCATCCCTCTCCCTCCAATCCTACCATGGGGCAATTACATGCAACTTTTAAAAGCAAGAAGTGTTACCAAGGACATGATTGTTACAATGCAACAGAATATTAAGGCCAGTGAATAATAACTGAATATTTATAAATACCAAATGTCTATTAAAGCCTGCTTTTTCAAATATAATCGGAACAAAAGCACAACAATTCTGTAGTGTACCAAGTGTATATTTCAATTTACTGTATGCAGTCTAACAACAAATTTGGTCATAATTTACCAGATATACATAAATGATTTAAGTAGTAAAAGAAGATTCAATTCCAAGAGAATAAGTTCATACTTGAGGAAAAAACTCAACAAAACAAAAACAAAACAAAAAAAAAAAAAAAGGAAAATACATTAAGAATGTAGAGCCAGGTCCAGTTTCTAAGTATTAAGTGAGCAGTATCCTAATAAAGCAGATTTAGGTGAATTTCAGATATATATATATACTTATATATATAGACAGATCTACCAATTGTAAACTATGGTTTTAAAAGGGATAAACGGGATGGAAAAATCTTTATGCTATACTTACATATTCACAAAGCAGAACATTACTTTAACGTTTAAAGTACTTTTTAATTCATATCATTTTTGCCCAACTAATTTCTACTTTGGACCCCACCAGGATTACACATTACTCATTTCAGTCTAGAACAATGAGAATAAAATGTATTCTTCAGTGTAAAAAAGGCACCCCACCCTTCCCACCCTCCCCAAAAAAACTAATCACGTCAGGTTTACAATGATGTGGAAGCTACCAATGAAACAAGTGGATGATAAAAAAAAGCATTTTAATTCCCATATAACTGTAGTTCAAACTTAGCTTCAATCAGCAAAAACAATGTCTTAACATTATGTTACTGTTCTATGGACAACAGTAAAGCTTGTCTCTTTAAATACATACCAACTTTGATCAGATGGAGCACCAGTAAGATTCTGTCTGTCAAAGCATAATTCAAAGTTATCCACACAACTACCATAATTTAGTTACCTGATATAAAACAGGAAAAAAAATATACTCATTTTAAAATAAACAAAGTTGAAAAATATGGTGACCCTCAATTGGTTTTTATACAGTACTGTCACACTGGCCTAGCTATGTGTCATGATAAATGCTCTGCATATTTACTCATTGTGACATAATAGTACACCAGATGTATTGTTCCAATGATTGCCTGAATTTGTTTGCCTTAGGCTAGACAACACAGAGGAGTTTAAGGTGAAGGTGTAATGCCCTCCCCTCCCTATAAAAGGGGCCTGAAATCATTGGTACAATATTACAAGCTTAGGGGAAAAAAAAAAGTCTACATGGCTACAAAAATTCAAGTTTCAATGCCTCCTAGAAAATCTGAAGCAAAGAGCATAGGGAGCATATCCTCCTGAAAAGTGGACAACTCAAAGAATATTATTTTGCTTTGGACTTTTTGTTTTTCTTAAAAGAAATAATTCCAGCAAATGAGCAAATTAAATGTAATTGTTTTATATTAAATACTAGCAACAACCCATTAAGTACAAAAGAATAAAAAATAGTTTGTGTTCATTTTAATGATGAACGATGGGCAAAATAGCCTAGTGTTCAATTCACATCACAAACTAGCCAAAAAGCGGACAAGTGAGAAATTATTGACCAAAGAGTTGTTTAATATGACACTTTCTCCATTCCTTGTATTTTTATTTTGTGGGACTGAGGTATACACCAGGGAAATCAAAAAGTTTGAGAAGGGGCACCTTAGTGGGAAGAAACATTATTACATCAGATACCTTTTAGCATGACTGTTTCTTTTGACTACAAGTGGCACAAGAATTACCCATGCTCTGACCAGTCTATTATTTTCATTATTGGTCATTTCTTCTGCATTATCATTTTGAAACTGATGAATCAACAACAACCTTCTTTAAAAACAGATGCTAAATTAATGCCATTAACAACTTCTCCAGTGCTTATCACCCATACCACCTGCCAGCACAGAGCCAAAAGTTTTCAAACCAAATTTCAGTATGGTTTTGGCAATATCTGTGACGCATATTTTAATGATTGGCTTTCACCTCTCAGGTTATGGAAGGGATAAAATTTGTATGGCAAAGACGTGCTTGTGGAAAATGAGCCACTACCCCAAATTACCTTTGCTGACTCACTGACCGTAGTAGAAGTGGATTTTTCCATACAAAGTTGTAATTTTCTTCATTCATGTTAACAGATACATGAATGTGTAACATAATTACAGTTACTACTATGTCTGAATAGGACCCAAGTAGCTATAGCCTATAAATAATAAAAAATACATTTTTCTTTTGATAACTGACTGTAGATGTGAGGACTCTGTATAATTCAACCAAATGGTTGTATGCTGTACAGTCCTGTGCAAATATCATAAAAAAATTAATAATCCTTTTTTTGCTATAAGGCTTTGACCCTACATTTTTCACAGCAATGTAACTACCATCCAGCCTGTACCATATTTCGCAAGCCTTCAGTCCCAAAATTCATATAGTCGAATAGTCAATCCATACAGTGTCCATTTGCAGCACCCTGAAGTCATATGCTCTGTCAGTCATCTAAAGGCATACAAACTTCCCCAGCTTCATCCCATCGGGACTGGTCATTCTGTTCTTCTACATCATCACCAAGCTCCTCATCACCTTCTCCCACTTCATTTTCCTCATATTCTTCATCCCTAGGGAAATCTGTGTCCTGCACCTGGTCTGCTCCTTCTTGCCCTCCAGGTTGAGATTTATCTGCACAGTCTACACAAACTCCATAACGTCGTGATCCATGTCTTATTCCAACACTGGCTGCTAGCATGAAAATCTTCTTACACACCATACACTTATACTTTTTATCCTTTTTATGCACCTGTGGAAGAGAAATTTTAACAGGTGAAAATACACATAGCAAGTTACATTTGCACACAGTACTAGAAAACTACTGATAATAAGAATAGTAATTACTAATACAAAAATTCTTTTTGAACATTTCCAAGAGATACTCACACTGTTCAGAGTAAGAGAAGGACTACTAGAGATCTGTTTATGTGTTCCTCAACATACATGAGCTATTTCCCACAACGAAACTGAACACCTGCCTGTTCTGTATACAGGTGAGTGTTCAGTCCACTACTCACCCTCCAGAGCAAGACTCAAAGGCAATGAGAACAGCGCTTACACTGCACACAGGATAATATCTCATTTAGAAAACTGCCTTTACAATTTTAAGTTCTAGAAAAATTTAGAATGAGCAAGAGTTATTAAATTCTGTGTGAATTCAAAGAGCAAAATCCTTCTTCCATGACATCTTTATCCCACCGTAACCAAAACCAATATCAACTTTCCAGGTCCCTTTAGTGAGTTTTTTGTCTGTATGTGAGCCTGTGTGTAAAGTTAAAAGGCTGTTGTTGACTAATTTGACTAAATTTTAATTTTCAATTTGGAAGTATGTTACTTGTACATGTAACTGAATTCAGCAGCCACGTATATTAGTTACTATCTACTAAAAAATTAAGTTGAAGAGTTCCTTCTTGTATCTGCTGTTTAAATATCTCATTTGAAGTCCCACTGAAAAATTGCCATTTTAGATAAAACAGAAATTACTATCCAGATGAGGGGAAAAAAAATCAGGTCAAGATACAAATAGTTACTTCAGTCCTCTGTAGAGCTGATACATGTGTTTTCCTCAGCCTCTAGACTTACATAAAGCAGAATGTTTGAGATTTGTTGAATGGAAAGGGGAAAGGAGGGGGGAAAAAAACAAACAAAGAAAAAGTATTCAGTCTTCAATGGGGAAAGGACACTTCAGTTAAAGCACAGAACTAGGCTGAGCTCATTCTATAGCTATTTTCACGGTCTGACTTCAACTCCTTTCCTGAAGGGAAAAAAAAAATCTGGTCAGATACTGCAGGACAGAAACCTAAAGTCTCACTCTGCTCTTCACTCTGCTCTTCCTGGTAAACTGACCATCTCCCAGTGTTGCTGTCTTCTCCAGTGAGCTGCAAAGGAAGGAGCAGCTGCTGCATACGACCATCAAGGAGGTGATAACGCCTCAGACTCCTCTGCCACCCCATGGAGCTGCCCTGCACCATCACCACCTCCCTCACTGCAGTCACCTACAGGCACAACAGTTCCTCAGACTCAGTAACATCACAGGTACTCCTGTCCCTTTAGGTATCTAAGCCTTCACTAGAGGGTGCAGGAGGTGAAGAAAGGCAGCAGTGGCAGGGTGGAAAGAACTGTATCTAAAATTAGCAAAGTCCAGCAGAACATAAGATGCTGGTTCTAAAATTTACACAGGAGCTATTAACATATGCCTTCATTACCTGTAGAGCAGTTCAAGAAACACTCTAGAATTATATCCTGATACGACTCACGTTATTACTTACTTTTAATAACATTACTGGCTAACAAACTCAATTTCATTATAACAGAAGCTAGAAAGGAAAGTTTGGAAGACTTAGATCAAAAGCTCTTTTCTGCATCCACATGAAAGCATAGAAGCTTTCCACTTTTTCTACTCACTGAGGAACAAAAAGCCAACTACAGGGAGGCTATGGAGACTTACAGAACACCTCTGCGAGGAGAGCAAAATGGTCCATTGATTCTAAAAGGACTGAGGAAAGCTACCGAAGTCACAGAACCATAGAATGATTTGGGTTGGAAGGGACCTTAAAGATCATCCAGTTTCAATGCCCTGCCATAGGTAGGGACACCTTCCACTAGACCAGGTTGCTTAAAGCCCCATCTAACCTGACCTTCAACACTGCCAGGGATGGGGCATCCACAACTTCTTTGGCCAACCTGTTCCAGTGCCTCGCCATCCTCACAGTAAAGAATTTCTTCCTAACATCTAATCTAAACCTATCCGCCTTCAGTTTGAATACATTCCTCCTTGTTCCATCACTACATGCCCTTGCAAAAAGCCTCTCTCTGTTTTTCTTTTAGGTTCCTTTTAAGTACTGGAAGGCTGCAATTAGGTCTCCCCAAAGCCTTCTCTTCTCCAGGTTGAAAAAACCCAAGGACCCTTCCTCCAAGGAGAGGTGCTCCATCCTTCCAATCATTTTCATGACCCTCCTCTGGACCCAATCCAACAGGTTGATGTCCTTCCTGTGCTGGGGACCCAAGAGCTGGATGCAGCACTCCAGGTGGGGTCTCAAAAGAGCAGAGTGGAGGGCAGAATCACCTCCTTTGACCTGTTGGCCACGCTGCTTTTGATATAGCCCAGGATACACTTGGCTTTCTGTGCTGCAAGTTCACATTGCCAACTCATGTCCAACCTCTCATCCACCAGCACCCCCAAGTCCCTGTCAGCAGGGCTGCTCTCAATCTGTTCATCCCCCAGCCTCTACTGATATGGGGTGTTGCCCCAACCCAGGTACAGCATTCTGGAGAAGTGTACTTTACCCCACTCCATGTACTAACCTCTTTTGTCTATCTACAAAGCATGTTGCAAAATGAGATTTTTTTAAAAAAATCACAGCTTGGAGAAATGTTATTATTTTTTCCACCAACAATACAATCTTGTTCTTATTACTCCCCTAAAACACCCCTTGGATTTTGTGCAGTAAATATCATAATGAAGGCAATTTCTTACAGACTAGATACAAAGTACCTGCAAAATACCCAAGACAGATAACACTTTCTCTGGCTCCTCAGATAAACAAGTACTCAAGTCAAATCCTGAGTTATGCAACATGCACAGGACAGGGCAAGCTGAACTGCTGATTATGGCATTGGTAGTCTGTCAGACAGATGTTTACTTTCTGCATCAGATATTTTTCGTTCTTTGCTAAATCTTAAAGCAGATACTATACTATAGCATTGTCTAGTTGGGAAATAAACATTTCAGAACTACTTCAAGATATTGTGCAGTTGCTGAATTAACAGAGTGCCCTCACAGAAGATGGTGATGCAGCATTATAGAACAAGATGTGCTATTCTACTGAGCAACACTAAGCCAAAACTGCCTTTTGTTATCTACAGAATACTTACATATATTGCATTTATATCATGTCACTTTCAAAATAATCTTGAAGTTACTAGAATTCCAGTGACTCTCTTAATTGACACTGCATTTTCCATTAAGAATACAAGATGTATAGTTATCACGAAGAGATGTTTATCTTCATTCATTTTAGATTACAATAAAACAATTTACATTATGACAAATCAGAGAATAGCGTTTCTTCCAACTACCAAAATATGCAAAAAAACCCAAAAACCCACTCGACACACATACACTTGCAATTACCTACCAAGGAATGTCTCTTTACATGCTCTCTTCGTGTAAACAGCTTCCCACAGATGTCACAACTGAAAGATCTCACGCCTGTGTGAATGAGCAAGTGTCTCTTTAGTGTTCTTCTGTATTTGGCTACATAATTACAGTGTGGACACTTCAACTTGTTCATGATTAAAGCAGAGGAATCGCCTACAAGATAATAAGCCATCAGGAGAAAAGACAATGAAACACACACAAAAAAATATTTCAGTATGTTCTGCCTGTTGCACAAAAATAAACAGGTGCCAAAACAATAAAGCACCCACATGACTTTTCATCAGCCAAATCAGGACAATGCCTGTCTGCAGAAATCACAAATGATGGTAAGTTCTGCCTGTATGATCCTGCTAGAAAAACACCTACTTGTAACCAAAGTATTTTTACTACAGAAGTACTAATCAATTCTCTGAAAAACCATCTTATTTCATTAATAAGTTAACTACAACTTAGCGGTATTCCACTTTTCTAGAGGTCATCTATACCAGAAAACATTTTCTTCTGGATTAGAAACTCTCTAACTTTGCAGCATTTAGACAGTTACAATCTCCTCTCCCAATATTCTATTTAGAATTACGTGCAGTAACTGTCTGCCAAGATCTGACTTGACAAATCAATAAAAAAAGGTGTAACTAAGCAAGAATGAATATTGACAAAAGGAGTAGGACACTAAGAGGTAGCATAATTCTGAAATAGCTGAAAAGGAAAGTTATTGGTTCATATATTATCTATTTTCTACTTTGGTCTAACGGTAGGAAAAAATTGAGAACAGAAAAGAAACTTCCGGAAGTAGCAATATCTCACTTCTTCCTTATGATGGAGGGGAGCTCTTTACATATCCTTGCACCACAGGTAACACAGTTTGCTCAAAGGATATATGCAAAACAGGTTTGCTACAGCTGCCTATTACTGTGTGAAAGAGAAGAACACAGGATGCTATGACGTGGAGAAGGCCACGTAGGAATATAAGGATGATTTTGAGAATATGATATTGGCTCAAAACATACTACATGTGAGATAATTTATGAACATAATCATAACCATCTAGAAGCACCCAAAAAGCACTGACTCAGGCTATATGATTATGAACAAGAATTTCTCATTTTCAGGCTGGGAGAAAGAAAACACAAGTTATTGCGTGTTACGTGCATGGGCCACAGGCATGGCCACAGGCATGGGCCCCAACCCATCTAGAGTTGCCTCCTCAGAGCTTCAAAATCCATCATAATATGGAAGTTAAGTTTTGCTAACATTCAGAAGTTTTCTTTGGTATATTGGAGTACTCAGGCAAGCTGCATGTCAATATAATGTCACATAATAGCTTATATGAAGAAAAGTAAGTCCTATGCACAACATCAGGGCTGTAAGATATATGGGGCTTAAGACCCTAAGACCAGGTTCTAATCCCTTGACTGCTAGCAAATTTCACCTTCTGATGACCCAATTTCTTCCACTGTAAAAACCCAAATAATTTAAAGTAAACCATAAACCACATCCCAGTAATAGCTCAAAGTTACAGAGAAGAGGTAAGCATTATTATTACCCAGGCCTTAAGATCCTCCTTTTATCCAAGACTTCATATATTTTAAGCAACAATTGTTTTAGATGCAGTGGTGTTTTTGGGAGGTTTTCAGACAGAAAAATAATTACAGATAATTGCTTGCTTGAACTGACAGAAGAAGGCTTAATTACAGCTGCACAGAACTCAAAATCTTTATTGCAATGAAGTTTTTATTTTGATAGCGAGACATATGCCAAGATCTCCTTTTAAAATTATATTTAATTTCTTACCTCCATCATCCAAGTGTTCAATTTCAAACGCCATAGATCTGTAATTATCTTAGAAAAGGGGAGGAAGCTATCAGGTCATTAAAGACCTCAGGTATCTTCACATTCAGACACAATAAAAGAGCTGACATAAATCACTTTCTGTTCTTACTCTTCCATACATTTGAATTCCTTTTTCTCCCTCCAAGGAAATCCTCATATTTACATTATCCAGAAAGGCAAATGACATGGAAGAAGATTAAGTGTTTACATAATCTTATAAACCTTCAAACAAATTAATCAAATATTACAAGCAGTGACACAGAAGACAAAGAACCCCTATGAGAGGCAAAAAAGAAACTTCTCTCCATCAGATATACTTACCATTTTCCCAAGCTTCTTTTGGCCAAGATTCTGGCAGCAGTCCATACTTGAAGTCACCAGAAGTACCCGGCAGCAGTCCATACTTGAAGTCACTGGAAGTACCCGGCAGCAGACCGTACTTGAAGTCACTTGAGGTACCCGGCAGCAGACCGTACTTGAAGTCACTTGAGGTTGCTATTAAAGACAGTCTTACTTTAGCTTCCCAGGTTCTAATCAGTCATGCTGTTTAGCAAAATATGTATTGTTTAACTGTGACAAAGAAGTTTCTAACCTTAAAATAGTAATAGTAGTACTTTTTCAGAGTATTCAATACTGAAACTAAGAAATAACTGCGTTCTTAATTTCAGTGAAATGAGATCATTGAACTATTCTCCACAGCACCAATTCTCCTCACCCAGAGAAAAATTCAAAGCCTTTTTCATACTACAGGAACTTTTATTGTAAGGATTTTTATTCCTTCACTATTATCATGACAGGGCTACAAGGCTTTCCACTGGATTCTCTTTATAACTGCTTTGGGCAGTGACTTCATCTGGTCTGCCACAGGCAGTCTAGTTGGTACAAAAGTAAACATTTTCTGCTGGAGGTATGATTTTTTTTTTTATTGCCTTAAAATAACTCTGTGGTATATATAAAGTGCTTAAAATACCTTTATTTATGTAAAGTATCCTACAGCTGTGTCTAAACCCTTTTCTGAATAATCATCTCCACTACTCCATAACCACATCAATTCAACAGACCATAATTACTTGGAATATATCAGTTTAAAAGACTGGTTTGTATATTTACATTTGGGCTTTGGACAAGATCTTCATGCAGTTCATGTTGTCTTTGCATCCATTTTTCCTCTTTAAAAGAACAAAACCATTCTGAAGTGATCGATGTCTCAAAAAGATCCTTGCTTGATCAAGGGAGGTGATCGTCCCATTCTGCTCTGCACTGGCCTCACCTTGAATATTGTGTGCAGTTTGGGGCACCACAATATAATAAGCATATAAAGCTATTGGAGAGTGTCCAAAAGAGTGCCATGAACATGATGAAAGACCTAGAGGGGAAGCCGTATGAAGAGCAGCTGAGGTCACTTGATCTATTCAGCCTGGAGAAGGGGAGACTGAGAGGAGACCTCATTGCAGTTACAACTTTCTCGTGAGGGGAAGAGGAGGGCAGGCACTGATCTCTTCTCTGTGGTGACCAGTGACAGGACCCGAGGGAATGGCCTGAAGTTGTGTCAGGGGAGGTTTAGGTCGGATATCAGAAAGAGGTTCTTCACCCAGAGGGTGGTTGGGCACTGGGACAGGCTCCCCAGGGAAGTGGTCACAGCACCAAACCTGCCAAAGTTCAAGAAGAGTGTGGATGATACTCTCAGGCACATGGTGTGACTCTTGGGGATGGTCCTGTACAGGGCTAAGGGTTGGATTCAATGATTCTTGTGGGTCCCTTCCAACTCAGCATATTCTGTGACTCTGTGATAATTCTGTACTTTTGTAACAAGTAAGAATTACATCAGTGAACATGGAATCACTACTGCAGAGCACAAAGAAGACAGCTACAAATAGTACACAATGAAGCTGCACTAGGCATTTGACAAAAATTGTATTTGTGGGGCAAAGACCCTTCTGGCAAGAGTGCAAATCAATCTTGCCCCCAGTTCCCAAGACAGGAGTCTGTTGGAAGACATGAACTCATAAATCCATTACCTTCCTCACAGGCAAACAGATGTTAAACAAACAAACTACAGTGGTAACTGGCAGACTTCCTTTATCTGTCTGGATGATGCTTGGGTCCTCACACTGGATTTCCAATGTCACCATTGTGAAAAGTCTTGAGAAGGGCTTAATAGTAAATAGATGCATTTTTGTTTTCAAGCCTGAAATTGTACCTTTTACAAGTCCAAAGACTTTTTTTCTTTATCCCTACACTGCTCATTCTAAGGATTTTTTCGGGAAAAGAAATTCCCTTAGGGTAAACTAGAATTTCATGCAGCCAGTAAAAAGCTGCACACTCAAACACTCACAGCTTACAGTTTTACTGGAGAAAAGTACGGATTACAAATCCTCACAGCATTAGACATATACAGCAGTTTCATTTACTGCTCAGGCAGTGTTACAGCTGGCAGCAGTGGTTTTGTCTCCAACATAAGACAACAGTTCAAAAGGATATCACCTAACAAGTAGGAAGCTTATAATTCTATCCTATCCATTAGACAATGGCAAATGACAAGCAAAGCTGAATCACAACTGCCCAACTAGGCATTCCATCCAAGCTTTAGAGAACAAGACCTTGAGTAGATGAAGGAAAAGAAATACCAGTATTTTAGCTGTTCCACCTAGCTATTTTGGTATAGAAAGAAAGAAGTGGAAAGGGGAAAAAAAATCTCTCCTTTAAGAAACAAAGCAATGAGGAAATTTTTTTTTTTTAATTACTGACTCTAATAGCTGTTATGTCCAAAAGAGGCAAGAACTCCTTATGCTAATTTGGACTCCAGCAATGGCATCTCACAACAGCTCAAGGAATAGAACACAGATACCCTATAGACATGCCAACTACACATTCCTTTTAGGTGAGCAGCAAAACTTCCTTCTGTAATACACAAGAAAGGATTAGTGAGGAAGCAATGTATACAGTTCTGGAAAGAACAAAGATGACTTGATCTTAAGGCTAAAAGCCTGCAAATAAAAACAGGCTTCAGGATCTAGCAGAAGAAAAAAAAAATAAAACAATCTTTGTAATCTGTTTAAAATATTAGATTTTTTTCTATATAGGTTTTTCCCCCGTAATAGAACTGATCCAGCTTTAGCTGAACAGTGAAAGGTCAGTGATGAAAATATTTCAAATTACTTTTTCCCCTCTTGTGGGAGAACTACTTTTAACATTAGCAGACCATTTATGCACAAGGTTGGTATTGAAGTTTGAGGGAAGTTAGGAGCTCAAATCAGTGCATAGGTCTAGATCTTAGCATAAAAGACTCAGCACAGAGCCAAACAGATTTAAGAGGTGTTGTCTAGTGTAAATAGTAGCTACCAAATCTGTCTACTTCCAATTTGAAGAGAAAACCTACTATAATGTGAAAGAACACCAGCACAGATACCACAAGAGATAAGAGGTTGCTACACACACTTCAGTCCCTGCATAGTACAGGACTAAGTAGATAATAATTAAACCTAATGCTTATTCTTAGAATAATTCGTTGACCTAGAAAACCTACTTTCTAGATTAAGCACACATATAATGTGTTCAAAACAAAGCCACGAAAAAGGCATCTCTAACATCTAATTGCTGATCCATACAGGTAAGACAGAAATTACACAGAGACTGGAAGCTGGAAGTGCAATACTTGGCCTCTACTAGCTTCCCCAGGTGGATGTAGAGCTGACAGTCAGGTAAGTTTCCAATTGTAGCTGAGCCAATTATAAGACCCCTGTGATTCTTAACATCTCCAGTTCCTCCTCCCAGAGGGCTACTGCCCTCTGAAACCTGCTTGCAAAACTGTGGATAGTCATCATCTGACCTGTTCTGGTCAACTTTAACCCAAATGATCTTGACAGGAGACTGAAAGCAACTATCTATATAGTTGTACTGGAAGACTGGGGGTGGGGTGCAAAGGGGGAAAATATAGACTGCAATAATGCAGATCTTCAACACAAAAAATAAGCAAAAAGCTAATTAGAAGAAATGGTGTTCTGTATCTGCAGACCAAGCCATCTGACCACGACACCTCTCTGATCTAAGGATACCTTTCTACAGTTTAGTTGATTTCTAGGAGGTATAAGTTAATAATACAAATATCATTACCATTTACCCAAATATAAAACATTTACCCATTCTTCTAGCCTGCACAGATGAGAGGCTATCAGTAACACAATCTTAAAAAAGCAAATCAACAACAAACCTAAAAATAATAAAAAAAACCCAGAATCCAAATAAGCTGATTAAATATCAGCTCTAAAATTTTCAAGATGTCAATCTGAGAAGACAGACAGTCCAAAATAAAATCGTGTGATAAAAGTTAGTGCTGTAAAAGCCTACACAACCACTTAATTGTATGTTCTACTGCATTTGTTCTCAGGAAAAAGGATAACCAGGAGTTAAAACCGCCGATTTTCAGTTTTGAAGGCAAGAGGTAGGGGAGCATCACCAGAAAAAGACAACATATCCGAGTCAGAAATGCCCTTAGTTTGACAAGTTTCACTCTTTTTCTGTAATCAGAAATATGCTGATCTGGGGGGAAGAAAAGGGAGACATTACTGAGTAGGGAATGATTAAGGAAGAAGATCAGTTACAGAAGTCACTGAACAGGCGATTAGAGAAAGGGATATGGACAGAGGGTGAGCTCAGGGAGAAGATACAAAACTTCATATTAGATACAGTTGTCTGTAGTGAACTTCTCTTTTCTGTATACATATTAGCACTAGAAATAGTGCCAAAATAAGAGAAAAGAGAATACTACTATTTTTTCTACCAGCTTTTCTGACACTGACTGCTTATTTAGATCAATTAAAAAAAGACAGAAACTAGACAGGATAAGCAATTAGCCCATAGCTTTCAAGGATTGTAAAGAAAGCAGTGGTAATCTACTGATACAATCTGGATTGCTATTAGAGAGTTGGATGTGTTAGGCAACATGACAGAAGAAACAGCACTGTCAACACTGACATACTAGGAAGGTGGGGGAAAGAATATCTTGCACTCCTTTTGTTCCCAGAGTATTTCTCACATCTTTAACCCCATTTCTTCTGGAAAGGATTATTCCGGAAGCACGTTATTGCTCAGCTTCCTCTTGCAACAGAAGGCTCCCCCAGACACTTAAGACATTTTGCCAGTGCAGTCTTATACTAATACTTTATCTATTGCTCCCAGCTGCTCTCCATTTTTATTTCTCATTCACAAAAAAAAAATGGTGTATTGCCCTGACTTTGGAGTCAGATCTAGCACCAACTAATCATCTGCCAGATGACCACCAACTGATGCCAAACATATCATCCACTTGCTTTTCAACTTGCTTACCAAACATTCCCTGAAAAACTCCTTCCCAAGAAAGGGAAAGCTGTTTTGCTGATCTCTCTCCCACAAAGGCTACACAACTGAAACAGAAGATATTAAAAAGTTTCCTCATCCACATGTGTGGGGGAGTCAGTTGCTCTTATGTACCATCTCAACTTATGGAGTTGCTGCCATCAGCATCATCACTATTTTATAAGTGAAAAAAATCAGCACTTCAGATTGGTATTTTTTTTAAGTAAATGCATTGCATGAAACAAAAAAGAAAAAAAGCTTTTCAGGCAGAAAAGGTCTGTAGACACCACAAAACCTTCTTCCCCAAACCAATCACAAAACAAAAAAACAAATTTACAGCAGTGAGACACAAAACATTGCTTCATGTTGCACAGTAAACGACAGACCATACCATGAAAATGTGGGAATCTGCTTGTCTTTGGGATCATCCCTAGGAGAAGTAAGTTTAATGAACGGGGAAGAGACTGACCCTCAGATGTTGTGCTCTCTTTAGAGGACTTCTAAAAACCTACAAGGCCTTCAATACCAGATTACATAGGAAACGGGGCAAAAAAGAGGTTAAAGGTCCATCAAGGAACTTAAAATCTTTCAATAGGGTATCAGCTGGAGATCTGAGGAAAATCTGGCTGAGAGTGATACTACCATGGAGAAACAGGAAAAGCACTTAGTTTTCTTAGGCTTTTTTTTTTCCTTTGTAACTCAATCAAGTCAGGTTTATCCCTATAAGAAATACATGCATTTCCAGATAAGTCCATCAATCTTGATTTCTTCAAAGTTACCTGTCTATAGTGTAAAGTCCTAATCAAGTTGTTATGCTCCTCCCTTGCATCATAACAAAAGCTGTGACCAGCACTATGTTTTTTGTAAGCAGGTTTAGCTGGCTCTTTGTATCCTTCTGAAAAGTAGTTGCTTCTACAGCAAGCTGAATTAAATTCCTTAAGAACCCATACAAAATCGTTCACAAACCCTCTTGTTCCACCAAAGGGCTGCATTCATCTTGCACTTGTTATCCTTTGCCTTGCCTCTACCACAATAATGACACAGCAGTAACTGGCCTGAAAATCAAGGTAACACATAATCCAGATGTAGTTTCATAAAGCTATTGCAATATTGCATACAAGTCTCCTAAAAAATCAACACAATCAGCTCTGCAAAGCATGAGCAATACTCCACAGCTGTTCTGAAGCCTGAGGAGAGGACACATATACTCCAAAACAGGCCTAGACAAAAAACATATCCAAGAAGTGATGAAAATTGACCAAAACCCCCCTAAGAACCAACATTAAGAATATGATGAATTATATTCACTGAGCTTTTATGAACTGGAAACTGACTATGAGATGCTGACTGACTGCACAGTTACTTTTACCATGGTAAACAGTTAATTGTAGAATGCACAAGGGCTATAAACAGTAAAGATTTTTTTAGCAGATTACCAGCTAGAAGGGAAAACATGGACACAGGCAGTAACATTCAATATTTTAGTTAAACAGCTACTTGAATTAATATAGCTAAAACTGGAGAAGTCTTGAAAGCTTAAGCAAAAATAAGTAAATAGAAGATGGTACATGCAATTTCAAATCCATTTCAACTTTATTGAGTTTTCTGGAAGTTCATCAAAGTGCTACTTTTACAGAGAAAGTGTTAAATATAAACTCACTGGCAACACCGGGTAAAAGGAAGAAGCTGACATATCCTTACAGATACCTGTAGGAAAACTCACGTTCAGCAAGGAGCAGTTTAACATGTTTGCTTCACTGGGACAAGAGGGATAGCAGATGGTTCAGAAAGCTTTTATTGTTTATTACTTAATACTTATCTAGCTGTACCCAACTGGCAAGTCCATTTACTACAGAAATCAAGGAAGTGGTTTTTGGGATAATTTTTTTAGTGAGAGGAGTGTTCTTAAATAGGCTTCCACCATATCTACAGTATTTTTCCCCCCCTCACAAAAGAACCAGACCAACCAAAACCATAATCGAGGACACAGGAACTCACTTTGCATGTAACTGACAGCTCACAACCTCAGCTGGTGTTGGTTATTCCCATCAGAACGTGACAAAGCATAACAGTAGAAGCTCATTCTTTCCCTTTCAGCAACCAAAGAGACTGCACTTTTTAGCTCTCATCGTAAGAATTTGCTATTCTTTATTTTTCTTCTCACAGCATTGTCTTGTATCTATTCCAGATGATATTTTCCTCTGCATTTTTACCTCCCAGTGCCTATATTATTTTTGGTAAGCTTTTCATCTCCACAAGAAATTTAATCCAAAACTAAAAAGTTATCGTATAACCTGCAGGTTACTCTACAACTCATTCTTGACATTCTTCCAACGCTCCACTCCTCCCTCTTCCACCTCTTCTTGGGCATAGAGGCAGCAGTTCAAAGAAGAATGTTTGAGAGTGGAATCTGCTTGCAGAGCAAAGAGAAAGACGCAGCAGTAGAGGAGAAAGGACACCAAAGGCTAAAGCACAGAGTATGGGTGAAAGTGAGCTATTATACCAAGCCCTACTTCCAGTCACTCCTTGCTTCACACAATGTGCATGCAGAGAAGAACTTCATAAAAGGTATAATTGCAAAAATATTAGATAGGGCTTCCAAGAGTTCTAATATTGACAGAAAACGTAATTATGTACTTGGGAACACATATGCTCTGAAAATACCAAGGAAATTGTTAGTTGATGGTATTTTACAGCTCAATAAAATAAACTTCCCCCTTCAGTCACAGAACTTGAAATGGTTTTGGACAGACACCACAGCACACATTCACTATGTCCCTAGTCTCCAATACAGTTCTCTTCACCAAGATGCTACATGGATGTATTTTGTAATTTAATTCTTTAGCATAACAAGCTACTGAAAACCTTGGTGCTTCTGTCAAAAAAAAAAATCCACAAAAAATAAAACAGAACTAAACTTGTTTAATCATTACTGACTGCCCATGTCCTCCATAATTTCTTCAAGAAAGCTCCACAGAACACATACGAATTCCACAGAAGGCAAACAAGTATTTCTTTCTGTTGCTAGTGACATCACTTAGTAGATATATTCTCTGTATTTCCACTGGTAAAAGAGGTTGAATAACCACCCCACAGAAATCAAACAGAAATCACATGCTAAATTGTGTCAGAAATTTGATGTTTGTGCAATTTATATACAGGTCCTCAGCTCCTGCTCCAGACCCTTTTTCATGCCACTGCAACTATATCGAGTAGTGTAGCCTAGCACAAGCAGATTTGTTGTGTGGGTGCTGAGGACTCAACATCCACACTATCCGGGTCTAAAGGTGCTTTACTTAAGGCTAGATCTAACCCGGTGCTGTGGATCTGAGGTCTGTTAGCAATTGGCATGTTTTTGAAACATAACTTCTATTGTGATTTCAGCTTGAATAATCCTGTACAGGCTAGGAAAGCTTAGACAGTAAGAGAAGATCAGGAAATTCACTTTACAAGTGCATGCTCCCAAGAATAGCTAAAGCAGATCTACCCAGAGTTGAGAGATGAAGGCTTGAGATAGGCAAACACCCTGTTCTGCATTTGCAGAACAATGTTAGCTCCTCAGCACAGCTGCTTCTCCGGAGCTGCTTTGTTGTGTCACACTACTTGCTAACTACAGGGAGGTATCTTGTACTGGAGGTACACATCCATAGTGCACAGCAGTGCAGACTGGGACTGTCATGTCACCAGTTGGCAGTGCACGGCACAGTGGGGTCACCACGTGCCCACTGCGGCACCCCTGCTTCTCTATGGCCTCCAGCCCCATAGGCAGGGGCAGAGCTCCTGGAGGAGACAGAGGACATCTACACCACCTTCATGGTTCAAGCAGGCATATATTTTAACCTGCTTTAGAAACAGACACATCTAAAGAATTTAATTCCAGCTATGTCTCAAATCTATCTTTAATCTGACTCCTAAACTGCAATACGTTTTCAAAACTGCTAATTCGTCAGAAAGTGATGCAAATTACAGTAAAGGTAAATGACAGTATTTCAAATACATACTTCAACTATTCATACAGTATAATAATAATTTAAAAAACAAAGCCCTGGACCTAATTACACTGCCCCAGATCCCAATTACACCGTGAGCAGTCTGCTGCTTATAATGCTTTGTGTGACCTTATTTGTTTAACAAACAGATATTTAACCCTATTCTACCGTTTACATTAATCATAGATCCTTAAGGAAAAAAATCCTATTAACTCAGTCACTCTCAGGATTTGTTTAAAGCATTGTTTAACAAAAATATATTCCCATCTAATATATGTCATTGTGGCATCTCTGTCCAATGTTTCACAAACTTGCTTTAAGTGTTTCTATTATAGTAGCCAGGATTACTCTGTCTTGTAGGTTCCCAGACACCCCTATAATAAAAATCAGCAGAATGCTGACTTCACTTTCTGAGTGATGCTCAGGTGAAGGAGATTACTAGAAAAATCTTTTTCTAGTGGAGGGAAGGAAATTATAAAGGTCCCTGCTCTCTGTGCAACCAGCTAATATTCATTAGCCAACACTTATTACTCCTTGGTTTTGTGCCTAATAGTCACCACAGACTAAATGTGAATGTAAGAATTTTAGTTTGTACCAGCTGATAAGGATCCCCAATTCAAGTACCAAATGCAAACAGCACATTCCATCCTGCACAGCACAGCGCTGCCATTACTCTCCCCAGCAGAAAATCACTGCTGTGCCCCAAGGCAGAGAATCAGATTAATGATTCAGTAACGTGATTGCTGTGCTGACTTCACTAATCCTATCCAACATACCTTGATAAGAGTTACACTGTCAGGTACTTCATTCAATACTTTAGTTTTCAAATAACACGATCACATTAAGCAATATTTACCTGCTTCTTCTTTAATAAATGACAGATCTTCTTCTGGATATGGGACTGACGGTTGCAACACTGAGCAATCTTCTGAGTTCTCTTCAGTATTAGGTGGTATATTATAAATAAATCTCTTTGCAGTTTGGTTTTTCCTTCTTGCTTTTCCAGGTTCTTGAACTGATTGTCCCTGTGCACCCATGTCATTCCACACAAAAACTTTTCCCTCACCTTGAGATTCGTTTTCAGCCATTTCAGGTGAGCTGTCCTGGACCCAACTGCAGTCATTCATTTGGTAGCTTTCCATTTGGCCCTCATCAATTGGGTAGGGATCGTTCTCAGTTTTTATGCTACTTGCCAAGTTGGTAAGGTTTCGTGTTGCCCAGAAGCTGGCAACTTTCTGATCCCTTGGAGACAAACCATCCCTACTAACAGATCTTCTGTTGTAATCCACTACAACGGTCTCTGGAGCTTCTGATTTTATACTTATGTTTAAGGCATCTTTAATGAAGTTGCGGCAGGACTGGACAACCTCCGTCATCTGAAGGTAGCTGGCCACCGACATCACTTCAATGGCATTTTGGCTCGTAAGCACGAGGTTACCAGAATATAAGAAGTCCAAGATGACAGAAAAACCTTGAACAGCAACAACGTCTAAATAGGTAACAGTGGTTTGGTTCCGGCTTTCTTTGTTTGTAAAGCAATAGAGAGTCTTAAAGAAGCGGCTGCCTGCAACCAGGATGTTCTTGTGAGCTCTGAAGACCCTCCCACTCACCACAATATTAACATCACAAAGAATGCCTTTCTTCCTCTGCTCGTTGAGCTCTTGCAGGAGCTGATAGCAGTAAGAGTTCTCGTTTGGCCTACTGTTAAAATCACAGTATCCTTCATTGTTCAGTTCTGATGGTAACTCCGCCTCCTGCAATTAAAAGATCACAAACATAATTAGTGCTTGGTGAACGCCCTTCTTAATCCTCCAACACTACAATAAGGATATGAAAATAATCTTAAGAAGATAACTTTAATCAAACAATTTTTTGTTATTTATGTTCTTGGTCACAAAGGCAGACAGGAATATGTAATTAACAAGCTATTTTTGAAAACTAAGAGTCATGATCTCGTTCTGCACCTTCCACCCCCAAATCTGAAACAAAATGAACTAGCAGATTTTCCTTCAGGGCAAAGGAAGTGAAATTTCAGCCAAAAGTAAGGAAAGATTTAGTTGAGTGTGAGGTACTTGTTATTCTTAACCCACATATATAAAAGACTCAGGAGCCTCTCTTTCCGAAGATTTAACTAGAGGATTCTTACATATCCAAACACTTATTCTTCCCTAGAAATCTCCACTTCAACAAATAAGCAGAATCCTGATAACTGACTAAATGTTTTCTCATGCTGAGATAAGAATACCTAAGGCTTAGAGCTGTATCTCCCAATCTGTCTTGAATGTTTTAAAGAAAACATGTTGCTGGAGTAGATATAATAGCAGATACATTTCTTATACAGTTCTACAAATTAAACATTTACCTTCTACTTTCTAACTGGGGCAGGTTTAGGATTAAACAGAAACAGTATCAGATGGCAAGTAGACAATACTGCAGACGACCAAAAGAAATACTTAAGCTTCAATTAAATTACTTAAGTAAGACTTTCCTGAATCAAACTTCACAGAAACTTTCCAGTGGCAACACCTTTAACTGGTACATATTTTACAGATGCAGCATTTTTAAGATGTGATCTCAAACACAGCTTCAAAATGTTGCTAAAAGCTGACATTATCAGCCAGAAATAAGTCATTATTAAAAATTAGTTCAGACAGTGAGAGGCTGGTAAGCATCAAGAGATCTGAACCGGATTTTAGAGCATTTAGAAAATGATGCTTCAGAGCTGCTAGGGGAAAGCAGAAAACAACACAGACTGGCATACTTGAGACCATACTTATATGGGTTGACATATGCTGCCATCAAGAGCAGAGACTACAGCAGAGTCTATTTTATACTGGATCTCCAATATTTCTCTTCTTCCCTAACAAATAAGTAGAGTTCAAAAGTGGATGGCTCCAATATGGTTTAGGATGAGAGAAGATCAGATTTTGCAAGCTACAACACTATTTTCTCCCCACATTTAATAAAACATCTCACTGACTTGGGAGCTAGAGGTACTGTTAAAGGTCAACAGCCTCAACATTATAGGTCAAAATCAGCATTAAGAAGGTAAATGTTAACACTGTCGTGACCCCATAATCTATACTGGGGCTAAAATATATGGTGCAGAAAAGCACTACCCTTAATTTGGGACTACAGCAGAAACCAGGTATATATACTAAAAAAGTAGTTTTCTACCACACAGGAATTAGTAGATTAAATCACCTCAAACCATAATCCCAGCGTGGATCACTGGAATGACAACTGAGGCTGTAACTACATCTAAAATGCTGTTTACACCTATAAGCAGCCAATAATGCCCAGTATAACCAAAACAGAAACTGCCACTTCAGCATCTCCTGAGAAATCATTTCAGTTTGCTATCACATTCAAGCTGCTTCTGGATCTCTACCCTTCTCAGACAAAGAGTTCAGTGAAGAGGTAGGAATAAAAGCAATTAGGTTTCTATGTAAAAACAAGCAACCATTCTTTACGAAACGTCAGCTTAGTTTTTTCTGTGTACTCCGATAAATCCCAAGCACTCCTTCAGATCAGAGCTCTGAAACAGAGTATGCCTCAAACATATGACAGCCAAGTCTGTCACTCTTAGTTCTCAGCAGATTTCAGATCTGGACTAGCTTCCTGTCAATCCAGCAATGGAGCACTGCATAGTTTCAAAACACCAATTACACTGACGTTGGATCAGATTAAGATGAAAATTATGGTACCCTGAAGTGTTGTCACTCTCGTCAATCATCAGTGACTTGCACCTCACACAGTAAGTGTTAGGTAGATGCTATGATAGCTGCCAATTTCATTCTCTGAGAACACGTTAAATACCACATAAATTAAAAAAAACACACACACACACACAAAAACCCACAAAACCAAAAAAAACCACCTCACAACAATCTGCAGCAGTTCTTTAATTTTGACAAATGTCTGATTAAAGAATGGAGATAGAGTACATTTTAACATAGAGCAAGTATACATACCCAGTCAAGCTGGGGTGAAAAAAAAAATTGATTTTTACAATGTGGGGTTTTTTTGTTTCCTGAGAAAAGGATAAGCCAGCATGATAAAGAAGATGCAGATCACAAATGCAATACAGAAATGCAAGACTGAAATCTTAACTTATGAGCAGACCAGAAGGTTGAAGGGAAAAAAAAAAAAAAAGAGATATTACATAACTGATGTCCAAGCTATAGGGGTGTGTGTTGGGGGAAGAGATCAGTCTCACAGGTTTACTGAAACATTTTTAAAACTAACTGCAGTATTAGAAACAACTGTTTAACTGCTGGTACGGAAGCAGCTAACCCTAATGCCACAACTCAAATGAAATAGAGTCCTGACATCTGAACAGTTACCAAACATATGTACACCAAGTGTGACAAGTAAAATTGACATTTGCTATGAGGAAAATGAAAAAAAAAACCAAATTATATCACTTAGAGTGTTTTAAACATTTGTACAGGAAAAAATACTATACAGTTCAACAGGAAGCAAGGTGCAGAAAATAATTACAGGAACACAGTATATTTGCAAACTTCTGTTACTGACACAGTACATCCTCTGTTCTGTTTTTCTGATGAGAACCACAAAGTAATGGGATTTGCTTAGATGTCAATTATATTTTCAGAATACAGACCACGTATTCCCATCACCTATCTCAACATCAAACCACCTTATCCTTTTAATAAAAAACTAGTAAGAAATGTAAGATAAGAATCAGCACAATTTCATTTCAATTTATGGAATTTACTGCATTCTAACTCAAAAACTTCTTTCTGTGGGTGAGACTGAGAAGCAGTCTAATAGAACAGAGACTACTCAAGGAAACTAATATTATGCTCAGTTTTGAATAGCTGAGATCTCCTGAATACACCCAAAGATGTATTACTATTTTATATGTATAATTCAATAATTAAACTTGCCTAAAAGCTAATAGGAGCAGAAACAGATGATCAAAAACTGCTATAAGAAACCTGTTTTTCTTTCTCCTCCTGTTCCATCAGCATATTCTGTCCCTCGGAAAAGAACAGCAAGGGCAGGAAGAAGAAAAAAAATACCCAAACCAATCTAACCACAGATTCTTTCTCAGCTGTATGTATACGAAAAGGAATCATGCCACATTTTTGTAATCCCATCCCCACTACCACATCTTACTCTACAGCAGGTTCCCTATGCCCCCAAATTAATTCTTGTCCTGACAAATGGATATTACAACAAAATAAGCTATTAGTAGCTCCTTAACCACGTGCAGCTACAGAGGAAAAGGATCTCAAAATGATGCCCTGCTGCCATTGTACAAGCCACAGCATCTCTCACAGAAAACTCAGCAATTTAAAATTGTTCCATTAATATCAAATTGAGGAATTCAAGATCAGGTAGAAACACTACATGAAAATACAGTAAATAATAGTACTTACTCTGACTTCCTCCTCAACATTTTGCTCTCCTAAGAGTAAGTTAAGAAGTTAACTTAGAACACTGTAATGTAACTCTTACATCTGAAGCACGACTTACATTCATCACTGCTCACATAAAGCAAACAATTACAGTTCACATGGAAAAAATAACACATCAAAGGCCTTCCTCCTTTTGGAGAACTTCTGCTTTAAACCAACATTCCTGTTAGGCTGGAGAAAGCTTTTCTGGCAGTATTTCCAAAGCTTAGCTTCAAATTATGTCCAGAGAGAAAATGTTTTAAGAAGCTGGTTTGAGGGTAGGAACCCCCAGCAGCCAATAAGTCTGCATTTTATGGACCTAAATTCATCAAAGAATTAAAATATTTTGCAGTGGTTTCCCAGTAAGCATTCATTTCTTAAAATATTTGCAACACAACAGTCCATTTATTAAAAAAACAAAGGTAATTCAAGGTGATGATAGATTTCCTTAAGCTTTAATATGGAGACAGATTATTTTAAAAATTGGAATAGAAAAAAAGCCAAGAATTTGGTCTTAGAGAGAAGTATCATCTGACAGCTCAATACCCTTGAATTACAGCAGCTGCAACCACTTGTGATGTATTTTGGCATTCCAAATTAAATGTATCCCAAAAATAAACTGAAATCATCACTCATTTCTTCACGAGTGTAATATCCAACAGACCTATAGAAACTTCCACCGCTTTACTGTCTTAACACCTACAATTTCCTTTCTGCACTTGAACAGTGGCACTTTGCCATATGTTTATTAGCAGCTGCTAAACATGCCCTGCAGTTGAGGCTTGTCAAGTCCAGAATACATGTGCGCTGTCTCTAACACAAAGGCTGAAAGATCTCTCCAAAGTTTCATTAAATCTAAACGGCTTTGCTGCCTCATTATGTATGTTGGAAATACAGTCAGGGTACAAATTACCTACTTTTGTTCCAAGGATCTGGTATCATGGCATTAAGGAAAAAAATGGGGCTATTGTTTTGGTATTAATTTAAACATACGTATCAAAAGAAATTCAAGTGCCATTAAAAGTATGAAAGGATACGGAAACTAAACATAGAAGTGGAAAGAAAACAGAGATTCTTAATCAGATTTTTGATAAAGCAAGTGTAACCTGGAAGTGCACCACAAAGAAAACTACACTGACTCCTGAAAAAACGCAATTCCTTCCCTCCAAAATGTAATTGCAGAGGGATGCAGAGAGGACTGTTTTCTACTTGAAAACACCAATCTCTGTACAGCTACCTTTACCCAAACCTTATCTTTAATACAATGCAAAAGAACCACTGACTCATCTATCCTACCGTTTAGTTTATTATTACAACTACTACAAATACTTTTTCTTAAACCATCAGCGGTATAAAAGCAGAGGCTCATTTTTACAAAGCTTCCCATGACAATGAAAGGTCTTCAAATAAACACTTACAATCTTCAAATACATACTTATATTAACTCTTAGGCTACTGTGATAACAAGCCAATATTCTGTCCTCCTTCTACTCTCCAGGTATTTAACAGTTCTACACCAGACTAGGGATAGGAGGACAGAAAGAGCAAACTAGTAAATTAACTAGGAAAAAATGCTTGGAATAGGTTTTATTTAAATTCACCTTAAATGGAGTGAGAAAATTCCAAAGGCAGCAGGAATTAGCAGCATCTACTAACACAGGAGGCTACACAGTGACAGAACATACCTCTACATGGTTAATCATTCACAACTCGAAGTCAGGAACTAGGCAACAAGACAGTAAGGAATATGCTGTGATAACGTTATGCAAAAATTAACATTTTCAGATATAAAGAGGTAAAAGAAACTAAGAATGAAAGTTTCATAATTAGAAACAAGTTACTGAAAGTGCGTTTGGCTAAAACACTGCAGAGTGAATAGCAAACGCAGACTGGACGACCTACTGCTGTGAAAGTAACAGTAGCTGCCTTAGAAACACACTCACTGAAAAGGCAGTATTAATCACGAAGGTGAATGCTGCATTTGTAAATCCAAACCCAATATTTTTGATAACCTGTATTTGTGCACCATAAGGTTCTTCTTGCAGTCCCGCAGCCGTTTCACATAAAACTTGCATACCTTTTCCAAGTAGCTCTAAGAAAACCTACGTTCACCTAACATTTTATCAGTCATCCTGATATCCTACCCAAACATTTGAATCACAGCTCTTGTCCAAGGTACCCTGAGCTCCTTAAAGCGCTCAAGCATTAAACTCAATATAACTACCGCGTTACATTTCGGGCTCCAGACAAAGCTATACAGCCAAGGTGAGTGTCGTGATTAAAACTGAGTTCTAAATGGGGAAAAACGGAGCGATGGGGGATTAATTCCGGCTAACAGCCTAACAATTCAAGGACTGGCCTAACCTGAGGCACACTACCTAATGCCCGGAGGCAAGTTTAACGCCAACGAGGCGATCGAGCGAACGAACTTTCATCCTAGGAGAAAAGGCTGCAGAACGCTGCGGATTCCGAACGAGTATTCTTTAGGGGCTTTTCATCCACGTATGTTCTAGAGCAAGCCCTGCCTCATTCATGAGAGCAGCCAGGAAACGCGATGATTTTAAGTTCAGCCAGAACGGGAAGAAGAGTTTCACTACTCCTAAAGCGTTAGAGGAGCTCTGGCATAGTAACACGGCTTTCAGGAAACCGCATGTTTATCTCAAACACACACCAAGCGACTGCAAACTTCTTGCTCAGCAACTCAATCCAAAGCAACGCAATCGGCAAAAAAAGATTTAAATGCGAGGAACTTGAGTATACGGAGTTATCCGATTAGCGCTCCACGGCCGTACCGCTAAGCGCGGTATCGCAATTCCAATTTCACGCTAGCGAGTCCCAGTTTCACAGGCGGTCGCTGGCCGGACACTGCCCTCCCTCCGCCCGTACCGCAGGAGGAAGTTGTAACGAGCGTATTTAAATCAGTGCTGTGACACTGGGATTCCTGCGCAACTTTTTTTCCCACATCGCCGGTTTAGCTTCACGAGATAAACAGATGAACGAATGGAAGCGGCACATACCAGCGCCAGACGGATAACGGGAATCGGGCACAGACACGAACAGCCACGGCTCGGGCTGTGTTTGTGTGCCTGCGTGCCACGTGCCTGCCCGCATCCAGCGCGACAGCCGCCCCAAATCCCAGAGTGAGGGGGCTCCTCTCCCGCTCCGGAGTCGGCGACCGAGACCACTGCGGTGTGCCCAGCCCGCCGGGCAACAACCGCCACCATGGGCAGTCACGTAAAAAAACTTCACACACGTGGGCACGGAAAATCCCCACCTATACGAAAGGGGAAGCCGGGACCGCCCCGTCCCTCCCCGCCGCCCCCCTGCCCATGCCCATGGCTATCCCCATGCCGCGCCGTACCTGCTCGGCGCTGCCGGGCTCGTTGAGGCGATGCTCAGCGGAGAGGTGGTGCCGCAGCAGCAGGGTGCGCTTGTAGTTGCGGGTGCCCTTGCAGAGTTCGTCGTGCCCCCCGGGCAGGGGCCCGCCGGCCATGATCAGCTCGGGGGGCGCGGCAGCGGCCGCGGCCGCAGTACACCAGGCGCAGGACATGAGGCCGGTCTCTTGGCAGTAGTAGAGCCACGGGAACTCCTTGAGCCAGGAGCCCTGGAAGGAGATGTGCAGCTTCTGCAGCAGAGACTTGGGCCTGGCCAGCGGGAAATGCCTGATGCTCTCCCCCTCGCCACTGCCCTCCGCCTCGTCCCCGCCGTCGCCCCCCGACCGCCGGCTGCTGCTACAGCTGCCGCCCTCGGCGCCGCTGCCGTCGCCCAGGCTGCCCCCTTCGCCGTCCTCCTCATCGTCGCTGCTGTCACTCAGCGAGCCCCCGTCCTGGACGAGCTCCTTGCCCTCCAGCAGCCCCTCCGGTTCCAGCCCCTCCGCGCCTTCCAGCTCCATCTCCTCGTCCGCCCCCCGCCCATTGAAGTGCTTCCGCGGCCAGGCCGCGGCCTCGCAGCCATTGTTAGCGGCGGGGTGGGCGCCCAGGAGCCCCCCGCCGCCGCGGAAGGCCAGAGTCCGGCGGTTTCTCTCGGCGAACATGGGACCGGCGGCGGCGGGGGGCGACGCCGCGTCCTGGGGCAGCAGCAGCTCCTTCTCCTCGGCGGCGGCGGCGGCCTCCAGCTCCTCGGCCTCCAGCCCCTCCAGCTCCGCCTCCTCGTCCGCCCCGCGCCCGTTCAGCGCCTCGGGGTCCTGCCGCTCCCAGGCCTCGGCCCCCGCCGCCGAAGGGGCCGCCGCGGGGGTGACGAGGCCGCCGCCGCGGAACGCGAGCGTCCGCCGGTTTATCTCCGCGAACATGGCGGGCGCGCCCCGCGCCCCCCGCCCGGCCGAGCGCTCCGTCCGCCGCGGGAACGGGGCGGGGGAAGGAGGCGCCCGGCTGCCGCGCGGGGGCGGCGGCCGAAAGAGGCGAAGCGCGGCCGCTCGCTCCCCACTGCCCCGGGTCCGGCCTGGATCGCGGCGGGCGCGGGGCTGCCCACAATGGATCCCGCTCGATCGCTCGGCGGCGGCGCTTCCGTCCCGACAGGCCCCGGATCGGGTCGGGTGGCAAATGAACAACGGGCTGCGCCCACAATGCACCGCGGCCGCCGCCCGCCGCCGCCGCAGGGGAGGGGAGGGGAGGGGGGGCGCGAGCGGGGGGCGGGCAGGAGCAGGAGGGGGGGGCGGCGGGGGGCGGGCGCGCGCCTCGGCCGCGTCGCGTCACGCGCCGCCCGCCCCGCCCCGTCCGCCCAGGGGTGGGAGGGGAGGGGGAACGGGGGTGACCCTCCCACTCCCACCTGCCCTCCCTCCTTTCCTTCCTCCCAGCTCCCTCCCTCGCTCCCCCGCACCGAGGGGCCTCAGCCTGCCCGCTCCGCTGCCAGAAGCAGTGAGACAGGGAAGGGGGACACGGCGGGTCCCGAGGGGCCGCGGCCGCGGGGCGGGAGCGGCGGTACCGTTATCGGCACGTGCCGGCGGGGCGGGGCCCGCCGCGGGCGGAGGCGCGAGGCGCGGCGGGAGCGGGAGCGGCATCCGGGGAGGAGGCATCCCGCTGGGCAGGTCTAGGGAGCGGTGGGAGGGCGGCGGGCAGGAGCCGTGGGGCGACCCCACCGGGTGACCCCACCGGGTGACCCCAGTGGGTTACAGAGAGTCAGAGTTGGTCAGGTTGGAGGGCACCACAGTGGGTCATCTGGTCCAACCTCCCTGCCCAAACAGAGGCATCCCAGAGCACATGGCACAGGATTGCATCCAGACGGTTCTTGAATATCTTCAGTGAGGGACTCTCCACAGCCTCTCTGGGCAACCTGTTCCAGTGCTCGGTCACCCGCACAGTAAAGAAGTTCTGCCTCAGATGGAACATCCTGTTCATCAGTGTCTGCCCACTGCCTCGTCTTATTGCTTGGCACCACTGAGAAGAACCTGGCTCCATCCTCTTGGCACACTATTCAGATACTTGCCCATCAGGCAACTGAGAATGGCACTGCTGCTCACTTGCTTTTCCCTCACACCCAGTGGTGCGAGGGATCATAAAAGGAAAAGCAAGAAAACTCATAGGTCAAGATATGGAACAGCTTAGTAAGTGAAAAAGCGAGAGACGAGAGAAGGAAAACAGAACAAGTGATGCTCAGGCAGTCACTGTCCACCCCCTGTGGGTAGACCAATGCCTGCCCAGTTCCCAAGAAAAAGGTGGTTAACTTCCCTAAACACCCTTTTCTGTTCCACCCTGGAGCACAATGTTACACAGCGTGGAGTACCGCTCTCCTTGGCTCAGCTGTGTCACCTCCCCACCTCTTTGGCACCCCAAGTTTGTTCACTGGGGTGGACCAGAAAAGGTCTCAATGCTGTGCAACCACAGGTCTGGACCACAGCCCCATCCAGCCTGCTAAGAAGAAAATTAACTCCACCCTGGCCAGACCCAGTACTATAGATAACAAAGTCTCTCAGAGAGGGAGAGTGATGGAATCTTCCAGCTGAAGAAGTGCAGTTTTGTCACTGTTG
Organism: Lepidothrix coronata; assembly: GCF_001604755.1. NCBI lineage: Eukaryota > Metazoa > Chordata > Aves > Passeriformes > Pipridae > Lepidothrix > Lepidothrix coronata. The sequence continues at coordinate 437,688 of NW_016690415.1, read as the reverse complement.
TGTATGTCGTAATATATTCAGTAGCAAAAAAATATATACCCCTGTGTCTTGGCCTGGAAATACACAGAGAGACACTTTACCTGAACTTAAACATTTGAGAAGCCTTTGCAAGAATACTGTAAAAATTCTGTAAACAGGAATGATTTCTTTCTTCCAAAGAGTTACTTGGAAAAGGAGATATGTGGTAGAACATTAATTTATAATCTGGAAAGATTAAGAAAGTCTTTTTAAAATTCTAGGGGGGAGAGGAGGGGAGAGTCAGTCATGGAGAAACAAAAAAACTGTAAAAGGCAGTATGAGATTTCCAGAAGAGAAAGGTAGTCTAAATCTGGGCAAGGGGACAGACTCGTGAAGGGAAAGAAAAGCATTTTTAAATTTGCCGTGCCTCGCTGGGGCACAGGGTGGAGGTAATGATTCATCTCTGGGTCCATTGAAGGGAAGGGTTCCCACGATACAACCTCCATAAAACACAAAACAGACCCGTACTTCATAAACTTTTAGGTTTGGTGATGTGTCGATGGTTTTGCATTCCTGTTGTACTTGATCCTTGTCTGTTGGTGTTTGTCAGCTGACAAACCTACGTTAGAATTTCTTGCCTGCTTTGTATTGTTTTTAAAGAAATGTTTGGCGGTGTAGATTATTTCTCATATGTTTCAATAAGTGCAGATTGCAGTGACTGTACACAGAAAGTTTGCATTAAGAATCCCTGCTGGGATTCACATTTACGGAGCAAACTGCTTGTGATCTCGGAGAACATAAAGTGCACCCATGACTGGTCTGTTAAAAATGTACCAGTGGGCATCCAGGAATGAACTGCCAAGTACACAGGAGGAATGGTAGGATAATGAGCTGTAGGGTCCTTGTTGTAAAGTGCAAGGAAGTGTTATTTGATTACAGCAGGTAATCTAGAGTGCTACTGGATCAATACGGAATCATAAAATAATTTAGATTGGAGGAAGCCTCCGGAGTTCACTCAGTTCAAAGAAGGGCCAACCTCAAAGTTACAGTAGGTTGCTCAGGGACACCCTTTCGGACTCTCCTGGACTGTTTGCTGAGAAGAGCTTTTGCAATAGCTCCTCCCAAATCGTCTCATCATGCTTTTGTTGTCAGCTTGCTATGAGGTATTCCACTGTGTGCAGTGCTCTCAGGAAAGGGAACTTAACCGAATTATTGTGGCTAATTTGATTCCTCTGTAATGGCCCTGTTGCACCAGAATTTCGATTGCACTGGTCTATTTAATACTACCACTTTACTGAGTATCTTCATGGACACAAGTCTCCACAGGTTGTCCTAACTTTTGTATGATGCTCTTTTTGTCGAGTGATTTGCAAAAATTTACAAACTGCTTAATCTTCATGGCAGAAATTCTCATTTTCAGACTGCTTTTTTGCAAATTAGGTTTTATAAAGTATTCATGATAGGACAAAATATTTCAAAAAACATCTGGAGATGCTGTAGCTAAAATGCGTTGATTTTATAGAAACAATTTGCAGCTTCCTCATCAACTGGTTTTCAGTTTCCCTGTCAAATCCACGTGCTACTAGGTTCATAATTAAAAAATAACCATTGATGTACACCTCCTGGTAATTTTTAACATACCTTTTTCACCCACAGTCTCTTCAGAGTCAATAGTGTTTACTGCCGAAGTTCATACTTTTGGACAACAGCCAGGATCTCTTTGCTTTTCTGTTCTTTGATGGGACAGTGTAGGAAAGAATGCTTTAGTGGTTAACTGTCCTAGTCCTGTAGATGGCAAATGCAACACTATTCAGTCTGAAATCTAATTCTCCAGATGTAACATGGAGCTTCATTATGTCTCTGGTAGTCCTTTGGTTCTTTCTGCTTCTTTCTCCTGTGTTACAGAAAGGCGCAGAAATCTCCGACTGTTCATTAGGAAAGAATCATAAACTGTTTCAGCTTTCTGCAAATGAAAAGCTCGCATGAGATGAGGGAATTAATAATCAATACATTAATGCTATATACACTACTGCAATGTGGCTCCAAATCTAGAACCGTCCAACTCTAAACTATGCAGTTGCCAGTCACTGGCAGTACTTTGTGGAGGAGACACAGTCTAGGAAGGCATCACTTGTCATTTGTTTTTGTTTTGTCCAGTATTTAAAAGTAATTACATGGACATAATGCTGTGAAAGGGAGTGAGCATCACATAAAATCCTGTTTATCACTACAGCTGTAAATATATCTGGGGAGAATGGTTTATAGAACTTCTTTGTGGTGAATATCATCGCTAATCAATTCCATATTTCATTCTTCTTAAAGCCCATTCTACCAAAACATTTAAATGTGTGTTTGTATATTTTACCGAATTGGGTTTTCAGCGAACAAATTGCAAACTCCTACACAAAGAATAGCATCTTTTGCTTTTAGATGATAAACCTCTTGTGCAAGACTCTGAGTATTAAATTGTTATGCTTGTTTGATTAATGCCTGTGTGCTGTCCACAGATTCATAGAGTGGTTTGGGTTGAAAGGGACATTAAGGATCATCTAGTTCCAACCCCCCCACCATGGCTAGTGAGCTTGTTAGACACATCCAGTGTTTCCTTTGTTGCAGCTGAGGAGAGTATTTGAAGTCTGATGTGTCTCTTACAGAAATTAGTGAGAAATAGATTATGCCGTGAGAGACTTTGCACGATTCCAGTGTATACCAATCATAAGCATTTTCAACAAAATTCGACTGATGTGAACAACACATTATAGCTGGAAAGATTTTGGTCCTGAAATTCCTGTTGTGACCTAAGGAACACTTTCCTGATGAGGCTGACTCTTCCAAGATAGCTTCTGAAACCCATGGGTTGTTGCAGAGCACAACTCTGCAATGATTGTTCATACAGTAAGGAGGATTTTTTTGAGAGAGTTCAAGTCTCACTAATATGATTTTTGTCTTTATGGATATCTATATTCCTGGGCATATGAAAGTTTTAGTTCACATACTCCTGCATAGTGAGGGTTTTTTGAAGCTAAAAGTTCACTGATAGGAGAGAAGGTGCTCTTGTCTCTCAAGCAAATTCATTTCTCTGCAAAATAGGCTCATCTGCTGTGGGGATCACACCGCAAAGTGAGTGTATCAGAATTGAAGCCTTATACCAGGGCAGAAACAAGTGTACATTTGTCCTGATATGGCAAAAGTAGACAGATAGATCATAGCAGAAAATAAATAGTATAAGCTGTCAGTTTGTAGTTTGAATGGTGCTGCTGCACAGAACAAGTACCAGGAAGAGAGTACAACAATCGAATTTCATGAGGAAGGACTCAGAAACCTTGATGCCATCCTTAGTCTGCGGTTCTGGTTACGCTGTGTGCTCAGGTGTCACTGAAGTAGACATACCAAAGCAGGTTTTGGTGGCATGGAATCATCTGCTTAGGGAGCACTGAGTGCCTTGGGAAGGCTTGCGTGTGCTGGGAATTCATTTCTGTCCAACCTGGCACAGGCACATCTGGTCATGTAATGATCTTTGTTTCCAGATTACAATTGGAGAAGACTTGAAATAGTAATTCTTGATAGTAAAAACTCTTAAATTTGTAAATGTCAACAGAATGTATGGACTAAAATTGGTACCTGTTTCTGAGGTAAACTGAATTTGAATGGAGTCTATGCAGTAATTCTTCTTGGAATCTTTTTGTGAGGTAAATCACAACTTTTTTCAGGTCAATTACTTATTTTTACACAGTCATACCTTGCATACTTTGCACAGTCATAATACCTTCCTAACCACTCCAAGGTTAAGAAGGTATTATGAATTAAAACTTACCATCCATTGTCTGATACCTCTTCCTTCACATGCTCTTAGTACACAGCAAACACAAGATAATGTGCCTTAATTTAGCCCACAGTGGAAGAATTTTCAGTGTAATTGCATTAATTTCAGTGTAATTGCAGTGTAATTTTGCTGCAGAGTAAAATATACATGTGGACACGTGTTGTCCGTGTAAGATGCTATGGCTTGTGCTTACTTATGAAGCTGTGGACAGACACTGTGTTCCAGTCCTAACTGTGCCATTTGAAGATTTTTCCAGTTTACATGCTTCCCCTTTGATGCTGTAGTTACTACTGCTGTAGCTCTGCTGGTAACAGTGGTAACAGGGTTTGTTTAAGAGCACTTTCATTTCCTTCAGGCAAAGCAAGCAGGTTGGTTTAAACCCTCTTTGTTGACTAATCCATTTGACTTGTTGGAAGCACACGAGGGAGCGCTTACTTAATTCCTTCTGCCAACAGAGCTGCGGGCGTGGAAACTCTCGGCAGAGGAGTGGTAAGAAACAACTGGAAGAATGATAATGTCAGCGACCGGCACACCTGTCTGCGAGCTGAGTGCCAGCACATGACTGAGTCTGCCTGCACTGTGGGTATTGTAGCTCTTCCAGACAGGTCCATGCCTTTTCTGTTACACATTCCTGGCTTAAGTCTCTTTTATGCTAAGTACTTTTATATCGCTCTAGCACTACAAAACAATTTGAAAGCATCCAGAGGTGTTGAAACCTTCTTATTCAACAAAACAATGTCAAAAGTTGTAACAGGTGAATATCAGTAACTAGTCTTGCAGAATTACATCCATCATTTTCCTGTCTAGAACCTGAACTATTCCTTTTAAGGGTGCCAGATGCACGGGCAGCACCTGGATGCAGGGTGGCACTGCTGCCCCTCATCCAAGAGATGGTGTGTTTTGGGACCGTGTCACAGGGATTTCACACTACTGGTGAAAGTTCACAGAGTGAGGTCAGACTTCGTTCCCAGTTTGCACATTTTCACATGGTCATCAAGTGCATGACTTCCCATTACTCTTAAATCTAGAGGTGTCCAGTTGCCCATAGGCCTCTGAGAGTACTTTCGTCTGCCTGGCTGTGAATAGGATGTCCTTGCCAGCCTCTTTCTAGGCGTGTCCTTTCTGTTGTAGAGCCTTCTCCTCTAGCTGCATCACTTTGCACTTCTTCACAAGGTTGTGTTTTGTTGTTTCTTTTTTTTCCTTTTTTTTATTCTACACATGGACAGCACTGCTATTTGTTTCAGTCAGGTACCTGCAGCCTAAATGGTTGTTTTTTCCAGTGAAGCATTTGAGCATGTGTTTACCTCTAGATAAGTGTGTTTTCATGTACTTCTGTAAAGAGAGTACATAGGATTTTGCTAAAAAGATTATTATTTTTCTGAAGTAGGACTGGAAGTGCTGATCAGAACCATGCAGCAGGAGGTGGAAATCTGCTCACTCCTTGGGACCAAGTGCTCAGGTGATGAAGGGATTTTTTTTTATTCCTATGACTACAGCTATGGCCAGCTAGCCTTATCAAATGCAAGGCATTTCCTCTCTTAGCTGCAACGTCTTTTAAAGTAATGTAGCATGTTTCTACAGAACATTTTTTATCCTTTTGTCTGTCTTTGGGTTAGGTGTCTATTCTGAATGGTGATCAGCTCTGAAAGCATCTGGATTTTGACCTTTACCTGACTGAAAAAATAGTACATTCTTGCTCTTTCATGTCTTTTGTTTCTTTGCTGGGCCTTCATAGTAGTCCTATATTTTTCAGTCTTCAAATATGCTTTATCAGGCAGTGAACTAGCCATGAAAGATACACTCTGATCAAGAAGGGAATGAAGCCCTTCTTCTGGTACTTAAACAACTTTAATTTCCCTATGACTTTAATCAGTGCCTGTTTAGTCAGGTTACAGCCTCCTCCTAACACTGCT